>NC_061121.1:115764823-115945979 GCF_002878395.1 Capsicum annuum
AAATATTTTGTTATTTTTAATATGGTCAAGTACTAGAAAATGCCAAGGTATCTTAAGCACTTTGGATAAAATACACCTGATACTACTTGATGAGTGGCCAATTGTATTGCAGGTCCTTTTGGATGTTGCCTAAATTACACCTTTAACAAAGTATAAAGAAGTCACTGGTCAAATATAGAACCCAACTAGGTTGGGGTCGATCCCATGAGGAATAGGCCAAAATTTTTATCACTATGTCTATCTAAGTAATCAATAAGTAATTATCTCTAAAGCACTAAATAAGGTAAAACAAGGAAGTTCGGATCATACCTATGATGAATTAATCGTGCAGATCCCATGTCAAAATAAATAAAAAGAATAAAAAATAAGTGCAGAAATAACAAGATACCTTGGGTTGCCTCCCAAGTAGTTCTAGATTTAACATTGCGACACAATTCAGGTGTCTTGTTTACTCAAACTTCATCAAGATATCTCTTGGGTTGGCTTTCGAGGTCATTCAAACTGTTTATCAATGAAACCACTCTCAAGTCCTTTGGATACTTCATAGTGCTACAAACATAGAACATGACTTACTCATTATTTAGCCTAAACTTTTTCTCATCCCACTCAATATCAACTAATGCTCTACCATGGATAAAAATAGTCTCCTTAAAATTATAAGGATCTCAAAATTGACCTTTCAATCCAATATAAAAAGTTGGAAAGGAAGATAAAGTTTTCTATCTTGACCAAAACATCAAACAGTATGCCCATAGGCTTCTTAACCATACAATCTACCAATAATAACCACATATTTTATTGGTTCGGGGGCTCCGAAGACCGATTGTTTGAACATTACTAGCGGCATCAAGTTAATGCTTGGACCCATTTCACACAATGCTTATGGATAGTTAAAGGACCCATTGTCCAAGAAATTATAAAGACACCAAGATCATAGTTTTTCATAAGAGAACAGGATGAAATTGCTTTATAATATTGAAAATTACCAACAAACTCAAAACTAAGAGTTATCTTCTTTGTGAACAGATCTTTCATGAACTTTGCATATCCAGACATTTGTTCAAGCACTTCCACCAATAGGATGTTTATCAAAATTTGATTTAACATAGACATAAACTTCTAAAATTTTCCATCTTCCCCTCCTTTTAAGGCACTAAGGGAATGTAGGTGTAGGCCTAGGATTGGCAGTTAGTACATTTGGGACTTTTTTTCCTTTTTGTGTTCAATTTTGCCTCATTTTCATTAGTTTGAGGCTTTTCAACATCTTTCAGGCTTTCCCCATGAGTAATTTTATTTTCATTGGCCTTTTTCTTTGGGACAACTACTGAAAAAGTAGGGGAAGTTTTGGGAATGAAATTTACTTTCTTTAACTTTCCTTACTTGGTCGTTATTTGCTCTTCTAGTGTGGTATGAACATCCTCACTGTTCTCATCAATAACAACTTATTTATAATATACTTCCCACTTCTTTTTGTGGTTACCATATAATGAGCATCATTTTTAGGTTCATTGCTATGTCACTAGGTAGTGTCCCAGTCTTTTTTGGATTTAGTGCTGCTGAAATCTGGCCATCTGCTACTCCAACTGCCTAATGAATATCGAATGAGCATTTAATAGCGCACCCATATTAGAAATATCACTATGTATGACCTTAAGGTTATCATAGTAGATTCTATCTTTTTAATGCTTTAGAGAGCAACTCCTCTACTCTAGAACTACTTGAGTTAGCATCACGGCTCCCAAGTTGAATGTATATGCCACTTCTATCTTTATAGTCATCCTTGATCTTCTAATCACCTTCTCTTCCTTCATTTCTATCTCTATACCCAGACTTATTATAGTTACTTTCTTTGTAGTAGTTTTAACCTTGGTTTCCCTTGACGAGAGCCCCAATTGTATTGATTAGAACATTAGGATTTAGCTTGGAAACTCACCACCCAATCACCTAGATATTTAGCCTCATCCTTAGAATTAGTTCATCATGTCTAAGAGCCTTACCTGGTGAACCCACCATATTTACCTTCTCAACATGAGCTCAATTGTGCTACCTATTGAGTGACTACATTATCTATCACTTGTTGTTCTGCCAATGCACTAATCATATAAGTGCCTATGGGTAATCTTTCTCTTGAATATGCCAACCCTAGTTGGTTTTAGTAATCTTATCAAGAATCCCAGAAGCCTGTTCCCAAGTAAAGCTCAAAATGTGACTCCAGTGATAGTATCTACGACAACTTTGTTATTAGCATTAAAACCTCTATAGAAGATCTCAAGTAGACCGTGAGTCCAAATTCAATGATTCAGGACATTTTGCAGATTTTTCTTAAACCTCAACTAGGTCTCATAGAATACCTCCAAATGTAGATTCCTAAAGTTATAGATCTTGTCATTCAACTATAATATTCTGGATGGTGGAAAAAATCTCTCCAAGAATTGAGTCTTCAATTTTTGTTAATTTGTGATTGATCCCATAGCTTCTTTTGTAAGAGAGAAAGAAAACAACCACAATCTAATACCATTTTGGCTTATACCAGGAATATTGTAGGAATTACAAATCCATACAAATTTCATCAAATAAAAGTTTACATGAGCAGTTGCAAGGCCTGTGAATACTCTTTTCAAGTTCAACAACTGTATTAGAACACTAGTAATGTTAAACTTCGCTCTACTGGTAATGACTATGAAACAATAGCATATATTTCACCCACATCATCTAAACCTATATCATCATCAACATCATCAAACTAAGGAACATAATATTGGGGAGGTTGTTACCCCAAATTCCTTCTTTACATATTCTATTTCCCAAGTGCAACTTCTTGTCTAGCCCATTCTTCCCTTGCTTTCTTCCTGATAGCTTCTTGTGTTGTATTTTATTTAGTAACCAGTTGAGCAGTGGCCTACTATACAGTCTCTTAGACTCCTAGGTTCTGTACCAGTTAGTTTAAAACTCCCTCATCATGAACTCCTTCATTAACTATTTTTTCTAGCTCTTAAATTAATTCAATCTCAAGATGAAGTAGAATTAGGGAATTACCTTAACTCCGAGTATTGGGCATGTCCCAATGTGCACCCTAGAAATTAAAAAAAAGTAAAATAAGGAAACAAAAACCAACTGGCAGATAAATAAAATCTATAAAATCTAACCATATTCCCCGACAATGGGGCAAAAATTTCATGTCACTCAAATTATACCTCTAAGAAAGCATAAATTGGTCGCTGGTTAATTATAAAACTCAAGTAGGTTGGGGTAGATTCCATGAGGAATAGGAAAAATTTTCTGTCACTATGTCTATATAAGTAACTAATAAGTAATCCTAGAAAGGGAGGGTGGTTTGCATTTCTGACTTTAAATCATAACAATCGCTAATTTTATTTGGTTTGTGATCAATATGAGAAAGATACTAGGACTGTGGTCCCCATAACTTCATAACACAACATTTTTTTTGTAATCAGATCTCTCCACATGCTTGGCATGTAGAAGCTATAGGTTATGTTCACCTAAATGACATCCCACACTTGTTTAAATGACTACCCTCAAGTAAGTTTTCTCTTCACTTAAGTTTTGCACTACTAACCCCTTATGGATTCCAATTTAGCTTTGTCAAATTATTGGCTCAAACTATTAATTAAAGGTTGATAGATCTAAGTCTCTATTTTCTTATTTCCTTTCTCAATTGTTATCCTTTTTTTGATTATGAGTAAAGATAAGGCAAGCTCAAATGTCTGTAGCCATTAAAAAGCATTCAAATTAAAGAGAACAATAATACATGCTCAAACACTATTTGATAAATCACTTCGTACTATGAGCACTACTTTATTAGTCCACCATGGTTACCAAAATCCTAGTTGTGTGTTTAACTACTCATGATTATAATAACATAATAATAATTCTTAAGAAAAATTATAATAATGCACTTATAAAGAATTAGATGAAATAACACAAATCTCAATTATGGATAAAACCACCAAAATCGATGTTTGTACTTGTAAGACAAATATGATATCTCAAAAGCATCAATAAAATAAAAACTATAACATAAAAACTAATAGGAGTATTTTGTACATGCAAAAGAAATCCTATCCTAAACATTATAGGAAAACAATGTTGACAGATTTCCACTAATTGTGAACCAACTCATAAACCAGCCTACCAATTGTGAACCAAGTCATCGAAATCAAACTTCTCTTATATTTCTTTGGCATATTTTCCATGGATCAAGTCTACCAATTATAGAATCTATTCAAGAGTCATGAACACCACTAGTAGAAATCAAAATTGTAATTTTCCTTCAGTACATTGGTTCGCGACTAAGGTTGATGACTCATGGATGCTATCCACCATTGTTTTATTGGCCAATTTTTAGTATTTTTCCTCTGAATCCTGTTCTCCTTCATAATTTAACAAGACATATCTTATCTAACAAAACACCTAAGTTCATGCTTATTTCCTCATCTTAAGCATTGAAAGTTCCACGAAACTATGGCACATCACTTCCATGACCTTTATCGCAATATATTAGACCTGATGAGACTGATTATGTAATGACAGAAGTACATGAAGACATATGCAAAAACCATTCCAAAGCTTATTTGCTAGTGCAAAACATTATGAGGGTCAGATATTACTAGCCTAAAATAGAATAAGATGCAAGGGCATTTGTGCAAAAAAGTGACGAATGCCATAGTATTATTGAATGACCCATCAACTGATTAATCTCTTGCATTTGGTTATGTCCCAATTATATTTATGAAATGGGGATTGGATAGAGTCAGACATTTCTCCTCCTACCTAACTAGGTAAAATTGATTTTGATTTTGACTTATTATTTTCTAACTATGTTGAAGCATGTGTTTTCAAAAGAATTTAGGAATGTGAGTTAATAGCCGTCATTTTGGATTAGAGAAAATGGTAAAATGCCCCTTCAATCTATACTCAAATTTTCAACTACATACTCTAACTTCACGGATCCTATTACCCTCCTGAACTATTTAAAAATGAAATAATTACCCCCTTAAAAACTCACACCCAAATTTATAGTAAAGGTATTATGCATGCACCATGCCACATTATGCACGTAAAGCCACGTTTATTACTTATTTAAATATAAAAACATATTATTTTTACTTATTATACATTTTCGTTTGTTATTTTTCTCCTTTTTTCCCTTTGCAATTCCATTTCATTCTTTTTTCTTTGTTATTTGCTATTTTCATTCAATAACAACTTTTCCGGCAATGAACACAAAAGTGAAGAAGACAACGCCAGGCAACATCTCTCAAATTCATGAAATTGCTGCAAAGTTTGGATCTTTATGATGATTTTGATTAATTTTTTTGGTTGAAAGTTAAAAAATAAATTTTTTGGATGTTTTATATTAGGGCACATTCCTAGAATTGAAACAATCAGGAAAGCTAGAAAGTCAGTGGTGATAAATAATTGAAATAATTTCACGCCATCATCGATGGCGGAGGGATCAATTATAAACAACTCGAAGCAAAAGTTTTGAAAAAGAGCGAGAAAGATGATGAGTGAACGATGCCATTGGTGATGGTTGAATGAATTCACAAAAAAAGATTTGGCAAGATGATGATGATGGAGATGGAGATGGAGTTAGTGAGACATTCCAATGTTGAATAGAATATTACACTATTGAGGAAAAATGGCATCAAAGAAGATGATGAAAAGGTTAGCAATGGATGTCATTGATGAATTTATTTTTGAAGTACTTTTGGGATGAGAAGGGATGACTATTAATGTGAAGAAGGAAAAAAGAAAACAATATATATATATATATATATATATATATATATATATCTGAAAAAGAATATTATAAATAAAGTTTTAATTTTTTTCGTGCTCACTCTCTCAAAGAGAGTGAAATACACCCTCTTTGCCATATAGGCATTTAGGAGGATAATTATTTCATTTTTAAATAGTTTAGGGGTAGTAGGAGCCCCGTGAAGTTGGAGTGTGTAGTTGAGAATTCCAATATAGGTTGGAGGGGAATTTGGCAATTTTCTCTTTTGGAATATATTGTGTACCTATTCAAGTTCCCAAAAGAAATTACTTGTGATAATGGACCTTTCCTTGGTTTACTGGGTTCAAAGTTATCATATTATTTGATGATTTGAAAACTAAAAGGATTATATCTTATCCATATTACCCAAGCCCCAATGGGTAAGTGGAGTCTACAAACAAGACTTTAGTTCAAAACCTTAAGAAAAGTTTCAAAAAAGCAAAAGAAAAATGATTAGAAGAGTTTCCCAGATTCTTATGGGAATATTGGACTATCATTTATGAGCTTTTGAATAAGAAATATGTGCTGCACTCTTTTTTCTTCAATTTGTTTTTGTTTGGATTGAGTTTTTCTGACAAGGTTTTTAATGAGGCAACATCATATATCATATTCCAAGAATGTCATGTGTTTGTGTAGTTATGTAGATATTCATGTAGGAAAATCTAGTGCTTGACTCCTCGTATTACACATTGGACACTAAAAGGAATCACCCTAGATGTTCCATATGCTCTAGGGACTATCGTAAAAAGACACCAATAAATAAACTAGGGACTACTATAAGAAGGCATTAATAATACATTGTGAACTGCCCAATCAACGCCATGGAGTACAAAGACTTAGACCTGGGGATTAACTGTTGAGCCCCAAATAAATAGTTAGGGATAGAATTTTATGGGATCGACTAGACATAATAGATGTCAACATGACTTTATTTTTTTGTTTGGCAAATGTACTTTTTATATTGTCTTTCTTGTAACGCTGTACATTAACGAATGAAACAAAGTTAGGCTTTTATCTTCCAGTCATTCTTATTTATATGAAATGAAAGACTCTTTGGTTTGCTAGAGTGTCATCATATACCAAAAAGTAAGTAAGGAATAATTATGCTAAATAAACAGGAGAGGTCCATTTTATAAGTGCCAAACATAAAAGGTACCTCCCTTATAAAATCCTTCATGTTAAATTCTAAAGAATAGACATTTTAAACCTCATTCATTAGGTTCATTAGGCTTAAGTTATTTTTTGATGAAAATATGTGATCTTCTTGCAAAGGAAAAATGCTGAAAGTAAGCCTAAGTATTAGAAAGTAAAATAAAGAGATGGAATGAATGGTATGCGAAGCTTTATTCACAAATATGGGCACTAAAAGGATTGAAGTCTTTACTAGTATCAAAACAAAAATATAAAAAAAGTGCAAGTTTCCCTAATTGGTTTGATCTCAAGAAAGTGATGATTCTACAGCTTCAATTGTCGGGTCTAATCTTGTTGTGCCTTCAATCATAGTAAAATCTATAGTTGGCATGGTTGATCAAGTAGCCGAACAAAAAGGCATTGAAGGTTGTTCCTCAACTTTCACTCTCCTAGCATTGGGTTTGGAGGATCCAAAATCCATATCATAAAAGCTTCTAATGTCTCCTTGAGTTGAGTGGGGAGTGTTATCCAAGTTCTCTATTCTAGGGAAAGAGCCTTAGATATTTTAGGGTCAATATTTAGGATGTTTGGATGCTCTAGATGGTGTAAAACTTTTTATTCTTAACTTAAACAATCATAGAAGCAATTTGAGTGTTGAGCCTATTGACTGGTTCTTACAGGGCCATATTTCTCACCATTAACACCATAAAGGACTCTTTCAAACCCTTTATTTCATTGGCATTAAGGTTATACATGTTCTTGCATAGGGAAATTTAGGATATATATGATGGAACAAGACTCGAGTGAGGATAATAAGAGAATTAGATCCCTTTCCATTTAAGATAGAGTTGAATCAGGGAACATATCTTACCCAATTTTATTTTTCTTAGTGATAGATGAACCAACATTCCATATCAAATAAGAAATTATATGGTGTACGCTATCTACAGATATTATATTTTTGATAGCTGAGACTTATAATGGAATTAAGCATAGGTTGGAGGTTCGAAGATAGTTCTAGAGTCTAAATAATTTAGGTTGAGCAGGACTAATATGTAAAACTTAAAGTGCGAATTCAATGACGTAAGTCATGAGGAATATATCGAATTATGATTGGTACGCAAGTCATCTCTAAGGAAGAAAGCTTCAAATATTTAGTTTTAATAATCTAAGAAAATTAGGGAGATTGATAATGATTTTTGCACATTGTATTAAAGTGGCTAGGTAAATATAATCTCACATCTGGTGCCTAGGATAAGAATGTGCAAAAAAGCCTTCAAGGTAAGTTTTATAAATAAATTATTAGATAATATATGTTACATGGGGTAGTGCATGTGTTGGTCGATGAACAAACCGTACATTTAGAATATTAGAGTAGAAAAATAAAAATATTGAGATTGATGTATAGTCATTATAAGAGAGATATTATTAAGAATGAATCTGCCTAGATGATGTGGAAGTGTCCTCTGTGGTTGATAAGATGAGTGAGGCAAGACTGAAATAGTTCAAACATGTGACAAGAAGATGCACATATGCCCTAGTGAGGAGTTATGAGAGGTTGCCTACAGTGGATAGAAGAAGAGGTGGATGTAAGCTAAAACATTTTAGGAAATGTGATTATATAGGACATAGCACACTTGTATTTTATCTAATCTTAGATAGAAAGATATGGAGGTCGCAAATTAGGATAAAAGGTTAGTAGATATTTGAGTGTGTCTAATATTCTTTTCTATTTTATTTGTATTACCCTCCTACTATTTTATTAATTAATTTAAGTATAAAATATTTTTTATTTAATTATCATTTATTTAATAGTTTTAATGTTCTTTCTTTTGGTGAAACTAAAAAGATTTACTAACCACTATTGCATCTGAATGCACAAGCAAGTGCACATGGTCATACAAGTATAAAGAATGTAACTCAAAATAGGAATTCGATGAATTGAAGTTCTAATTTGAATTCTAATTTTATCTATTCAGGAAGTAACAAACAAATGAGAGTGATTTTGTGCTTGAATGTAGACTAATAACAAATGTAAACAACCCAAACTTTAGTGTTATATAATTTAAATGAGAGATATAACCAGGGTCATGGTATTTTTATAATACAGTTGAGTTATTAAGCCAACGTTAAATTGATTTCCTGAGTTACTAGTTGCAGGTTGATTTAAGCTATATTCAGGGTTTGGACAACAACTATCGGTCTACTTGATTTTCCTAACACCCACATTCCTATAATTGTCGGACAATAGTGAATTTCATGTGATTTATATTCTGTATTAACTGGGCAATGCTACTGGTTATATTTCTATCCATGTTAGCAAACCGTTTCTTTTTCTCTATAAGGGTCACAACTAAGCACTCTCTTTTTATTGCACAATTAAATTCCCTATTCTTAGTCTAATTTATGCTACATAGATAGTATTGGATAAATTTTCAAAAAATCAAACAATTAGGATCAAGAAAAAATAAATAACTCAATTATGGAAATTAAAACTACATAGCTCAAGTAGGAAACTTCAACTTTCATGTGCAACCAGAACCCTAGATACTAAGAGTTTAGCTACTCATGAATTTATTATAAAAAAGACAATTTATGCATATCTATAATTTCAAAGATTAATTTTTGAAAAGCTAAAGTAAAACCTAAAATACCCATGTTCTTGTGTCTCCATCTCAATTCTAGACTTAAATAATCCCTAAAAGGTATTTAAGGATGTATATATAGAGTTATGAAAGGTTTCAAATGAGTTTTCCCTTAAAAAATTGGACCAAAAAAAAACTTGGCCTAAATTAGCTTGAGGCAAGGCCCTGGATGAGGCCCCAGAATCCGCCTTAGGCCATTTAAGAAAAATGTTTGCTTGTTAGGAAGCTCTAAGTTGTAATAGGGAAACGCCCTGGATGATGCCCCAGGAGTTTCCATAGTGTTATTTTGTGATCCTTTATTTTTAATCCTCATTAAGCCTTTGATCTTGGTCTTACACCTTCTTTCAGATTAATGTTTTGGGCTCCGACTCAGACTTTAAACCTCATATACATCCAATTTGTGACCAAACTCCTTCAATTTTCATTCTACACATTAAAATAACCAACATAAGGGCAATTTCAACTATTTAAGATCAAAATAATACTTTAAAGAAATAAACACAAAGAGAATGCTAGTAAAAATATATAACTTTTAGACTCACATTTATACCCCACACTTAAATTTTTTCTCATCCTCAAGTAAGCTATACACTCATGACCTAGACTCTAACTTAAACTATACCAATTTAACAGGTCTACTCAAGCTAAGGCTTCAACCACCAGGGAAAACAAGTTCTAATTAAACCAAGTTTTACCCATTCAAAATATTTAAAACTCATGAACAACTAATTCAAGATTACCTAGCCAAAAGAAATGACCCCATATTATTTAGTAAACACTCAGAAGTCCTATAGCCAAGCGATCAAACATTTCACCCATCTTACGTCAACCTATGTGTCCGTACAACAAGAGGTTTACCCATATTCACTCACAAGTATACAAAATGTAACATACATGTGTATAATAAATAAAATTATGCTCACTCTTACAAAGAATTATACATGCAACATATGATGAAGCATAGGTTTACTCATAGTGCAAATACTCTGCTAATATAAGAATATTAAACTTAAGTTCAATAGGACTTTTAGGATTATTATGTAAGTAAGGGATGGGTAGAAATTATTTTGAATAAAATAGTAACTATCTTCCATAAGCACTTTTATCCATCACAATTTTCTTTCTTTTGGCACATTTATCAATCAATTACCTGTTTCCTTGACTCTTTACACCATAGCTTTTCTTTGTTTTTTCATCTCTTTAAGAAAGTTCACACACCATTATAAAGAAGCAATCAAATTATCATTTTTTTTAATTTTTCTTTCCCTTTTCTTTCTTTTTTTATTCCCTACTAATAGCATATGCATCTTTCAATGCTTGCATCCTTAATGTTTTCTATACCCTTCCAACTTTAGCTATCTTTCCTTTTTTCATTCTTACCCCTTTCAAGATCCTTAATTTTCAATTAAAGTGAATAGGAATTTTTGGATCAACTTTGAGATCAATTAGAACAAAAGGGTTTATCTTCGGATGTGGCAACCAATAAAATTAGTTAAATTCTCAACATGACTAATTAGGATAATCACTTGAGGGTAGGTAAAGAGAAGGATAAAAATATGGCTAACCAAAGAAATGTGTATTTCATTTTGTTAACTCAACATTCTTTATTTTACTTTGTAAACACACTAGAAAAGTAGATATCACTATAAAAACATAGAATACCAATAAATACGTAGCATGAATGTCACATGTTCAATTCACGATGGATTCAGATTGACCCTCAATTAAGCACACAATAATGAGAGTTCAATATTAGGCCAATAATTACATAAGAGTCATGAAAAGGAGCCTAGGTGTCTTAAAAGAAGTCATACATTTTTTGCAGTATGCTTTCGACTTCAAAAGCCTACTTACATCATTTGGTCAATTTTAGTACCTAATCAGAGCACGTAACATTTAAATGGTCCTAATGACTACCTAACTCCTAATGACTAACACCAATCAGGATGGTCATCAACCATCATCATCAAAAAAATCCTTAAAAGTATGTAAAAGCTATTCCTAAAAATAAAAAGTTACTTAGTTCAAAGGCTCCTGCTACAAAAAGGACCAAGGCCATAAGAAAACCAAGGGATAGTGAAACTAATGGACTAAAAAGCTACGAAAAAACTATCCTAACTAATGAACAAAAGAAAATCTTTTTGTGTTCTAAAGCTTTTTCTAACTTTTTTTCCTTTCAAATTTTGGCAATAAAAAAGAACTCAAATCCTATGGCATACGTCACCCTTTACACCCATTAAAAGATATTTCACCCCACAAAGTCATATTTCATTCCTAAAGCAATAAATAATATAAAAAGAAGGTTTAGAGATACTTCTTAAGGTCCTCTAGGGGCTAGCTAGCAGCATGTTTTCACATAATTTTCTATAGGGTCATATTTTTGTACAACTTTATTTTGATAAATTAGGCCTTTGGCATTTTTATTAAAAAATATCATAGTTATTCCCTTAAAATCCCTGACTATAATTTTGTTACCCTATATAGTCGATTGATTCAAGATTTAGAGGACATACTGAGTATGCATCACATAATAGGACTATCTTCTAAACCTATTGTACCTATTGGACCTATATCACACTTGGAGTGACAAACACTATTTCACCAAGGTGTACAACTGACTAATGTCTTCTCTTATGGCTAACACATTATCTAACCATAGTTTGTTTAGTGTTTTCTAATTGAAAGACATAAACACTCTTATGTTTATAATACTCTCTATTCATCGAAAACATTAGGTTAATCAAAGCCTTAATCTCATCATAGCTCTTGGATAAAATCTGCCCTTGAGTTGTAGTATCTAAGAGTGATTTCTATTCAGGCCTTAATATTTCTATAATCTCCTTGGGCTATCGATGACACAAAAAAACTCATAGATATCCCTTGTATCTTTTCTAGTCTTGTGAAAGAGATTCACTATCTTACTACACAAAATATGATATCCTACCTCTAAGTTTCTTTGTTCTTGCCGATGAGAAGAATTTGTTGAGAAACTTTTCAAATAAAGTGTCCCAAGCAGCAATCCATCCCATAGGCCCATTTTAAAACTATTGCTTGACTTACTGAATCAATTAAAAAGGGAACACTATTAATTTTACATATTCATCGAATATATTCTTCTAGTGAAAGTTATCACTTAACTCAGTGAAATATTTTAGGTATTTGTATGGGTCTTTATATGGTTTACGCTTATACTAACCAGTTTTTTAAACTAATCTCACTATTATCTCTTTTTGATTGAAGTTCAATTTGATGGTTGTCTTGACTATAACCTTGGAGGTAAATTCACGATTGGGTCTTGCAAAATTAAACATTGGACATGGGTTGCAACTACAACAACTGTCAGCAAAGCAATCATATTGTCAGCTAGATTTGTATTTGTATTCAGGTTGTTGCCCATTGCTCTCAACTCTTTCAGAGTTTGTTTAAGTTTTATATAAATAGGATCAATCTATTTGCTTGACTCCTAGTGTTGGGAATACACTATATTATAACTGGTGATGCGTAAAACAACTTATCAAAAGAAATCTAGATCATTCAATAACAACTTCAAATATTATTAGTACTTCCAAATCCTAGACAATGACACAAAAACTTATTGCATTCAGATGCACATGCAAGTGCAGGTGATCATACAAGTAATAAAAAAAATATAAGTTTAGATACACTACCAATAGAGATTTGACGAGTTAAAGTTCTAGTTTTAATTCTTATTTAACTATTTAATAGGAAATTAAGAGTAATTTTTGTGTTTGAATGTAGATTACTAAAAAATGTACACAAGCCAGAACTTAGTCTTTCGTAATTCAAATAAGAGGGATAATCCTAGGTCATAGTATTTGACAATCCAATTGAGTTATTAAACTATAAATTTAATTGATTTCCCATGTTACCCATTCCAGGTTGTTTTAGCTTTATAGAGCATTTTGCCAATAACTATAAGCTTACTCGACTACTCTTGATGCTTATATTCCTTTAGTCGTGGGTGGATAGTGAAATTTATGTGATTTATCTTTTATATCAACTGATAAATCTAATGGAGACCATTCCCTTTTCCTTATAAGATCAAAACCAAGCCTTGTATTTTTGTATTGAATATATAAATGTCCTATTTATAGTCCAATCTATGCACCACAGATAGTGTTTGATAATTGAATGAAGAACCAAATAATTAGGATTAAGAAAAGATAAATATTTCAATAGTGGAAATCAAAACTAAATAATATAATTATCAAACTTAAACTTTAGTTTCCAATCACAACCCTAGATACTAAGATTTTAGCTACTCTTGAATTGATTATAGACAAATAATTCATGCATAACTATAGTTTCAATGATTAAAGAAAAAAAAGTAATGTAAAACCTACAAGACTTGTGTTCTTGAATCTCTCTATCAATATTAGGCTTCAATAATCCCTAGGATAATATTTAAGGATATAAATAGGGTTCTCAAAGGCTCTAGATGAGTTTTTCCTTTAAAAATTGGACCAAACAAAACATGGCCTGAAATTGGCTAGAGGTGAGGCCCTAGGCCACGTTGTATTCCATTTGGGTAAAATGTTTGCTAGGGTTTGGGAGGTTGCATTTTTCACTAAGGCGATGCCCTAGGAAATTTCTAGCCTTTGCCTTAGTGTAATTTCATGGTTCTTTCACTTTTTCTTTCCATTAAGCCATCTATGTTGGTCTTCTACCTTCAAACTTTTCCATTAAGTCATCTATGTTGGTCTTCTACCTTCAAACTTCTTCTCGATCAATTCTTTTAGCTCCTACTCAAACTTTAAATATCATATACATCTAATTTATGACCGAACTCCTTCAATTGCCATCTTACACATTAAATAATCAACATAAGTATAATTGATACTACTTAAGCTCAAAATTATACTTTAAAGCGACATATACAAGGGGAGTAATAGAAAAATGTATAACTTTTAGAATCATATCAACCACCAACTAAAACACTACAAGGATCTCAAAATAAAACTTCTGTGACTAGCAAATCTTGAGTCTCCCCATCAAATAGGTTTCCATAGATCAAATAAATCATTTTTCTTCTCTTATCATTAAAACTTTCATCTATACAAACCATTTATCCAATCTATTCATCTCTTTTACTTTTGTATTGAACAATGCCTAATTTTATACATTGCCAAATTAGTCTACGATTAGGCATTAGAGTGTTACATAGCTTTATTTCTTACTCTCTATCTTGCATATATCAGTGCAACTAATACAACCATTCCAAAATTTCAATATAACTTTCCTTTTAACCTTCTCATACAGTTATGATCCAAACTAGGACCTAGTCGTGACGGGTATCTCAAACCTTCCATGGGCTGGAGACTTTCCCTGAGCCTAACCTCCAGAGCATAATAAGATAATACAGCGGAATCCAACTAAATAGTAATAAGAAGAATATATAAGTCAAATAGAAAGTCTAAGAATACAAAGCAAACAACCATCAATATCAATACTTGTCCGCAAAAGCATCTAAAATCAGAAATACCGACTAAGTCAGGACATGCTTCCGACTATGACAAAAGAAAATCAAAATGTGCTAAACATAAGAAAGATAAGTCAAATAATCGGGCCTTTCAAAAGATGGAGGCTCACCATTTCACAGTAGATCTATAAGAGTACCAAATCACTTAATGTTGCACATAATCAAAAGGTAAGTCCTCTAAACCTATATCATGAAATGATGTAGCGTTCGAGGATGGACAGTGGGGTGAGCACTTGTATGTAATATAGGTAAAAGGGTTAAAATAATGCCATTGCCAAAAACCTGTCAAAAACACATGCATAATATTTATATATACATATATAGGATGCCGAGATATGGAAAGGGTGCTAAACATGAGAGTTTAAACCATTAGCCTGAATTGTGTAGCTTGCTCTGTCCTAAAGGAACCACACAAGCTCAATGGGTCCAGATCCCCCTACTTGAAGAGCCCCAGTGCGTGTTAGCCACACGATCTGAGGAAGGGATAAAGACACTAAGGCGATGGCTATCCAAAATATAGTGTGTTTCCAGAAGATTTAACCAAGGAATCTTTATTAAGACATTTTCCAACATAGTATCATCATACTAATATTCTTGCAAGCTAATTCAATAATGCCAAACCAGTCCATATAACCATTAGACTCCCACTTTCCACTTAAAATCTAAAACCATGGCCACCAAGGGCATTCCAAATCCATTGTTATCCATTTATTCTTTAATGCAATGCATTGTTTCCAAAGAACAAGTTAAACTATGTGAATATTCATATTTAAAACCAAGATTGTAAAGTGGGTTGAGTTTAAGGCCATTATCAAGCTAATATTTTATAAATTTGGGGAAATCCACATCCCCCATTCTAAACATTATAATAATGTAGCAATTTAGTACCAAAACCATCAATTTAAAGCATGAATAAGACATTTAAAAATGGGAAAAGTAATTTGAGTAATACAAGAAAAATTCATCAACCTAATTTCAAACCTAAAATTTAAACACATGAATATTGAATCAATTTACGCCAAAATGTAAGATACAAGTTACAGAATAAGTAACATGCTTAGTTGAAGAGAAATCCTTTGAAAAAAGCAAGCAAAGAATCCCAAAGATTGAGACCTAACTTCACTGCTTTTCTACCTTAGTTTTGGAATGAAGAGTGACCCTTTTTGATAGAATACAAAAGTTTTAAAGTTTAGAAATGGGTTATGTACAATTGGATGGTTTATAGGACGTAAAAAGACAAAATAACCTTAATACACTTTTAAAACAAACTCTCATCGATGAAGCAAGGAAGGTTCACAGTGCAAAGCCCAAGGTGAACCCCCAGCTTTGCGGTGCAAAGCCCATAGCGAAGTACCAGCTTCGTGCCGTGAAGGTTGGCGCGAAGCCGCGATAGTGAACCCTCACATGCTCATTTGCAGTGTAAAGCCAACACACACCCACCCCTTTACAATGCTTGACCTATTATAGGTCTAAATTTTCATCTGAGGTCATTTCTACAAAATGTGGGTCTCATATCTAATTTCTAATTACTTAACTTTTGACCAATAGGGAAAAATAATCGAGGTGCCTCGGGACCTGAACCAAGAGTTCTCCTTGCCTAAAATTGATATTTTGGAGCTGCTGGAATAATCAAAATTTGCATTCGAGATCGTCTAGCTGAAGATTTTGCTCGATGGGCATTTGGAACTAGCAAAGACTTCAAAAGAGGAAAATGGTTCTAAAAATAAAACAAACTGCCTAGTAATTGAACTATCAGTTCCAGGAATTCATAAATATCTTGGGGCAGCTATAAAGAAGCTCTAAGGCAAAAATAAGTGGAAATATTGAAAATGACCTGAATGGTCATTACAATATTGACTACTAAAAAAACTTTCTTCTGCAAAAGTTAAGGATTAGGATGTACCTAAAGCCTCAAACATGTGAGTATATTGGGTCCGTATCTTACTCTCAATCTCCCAAATGGCCTCCTCCACTGGGTGGTGCCTCCGCTGAACCTTAACTAGAGAAATCTCCCTAATACGCAACCGCCTAACATGCATCGCTAGCTAAAATTAGCACAGGATCCTCCACAAAGGTCAAACGCTCATCCAACTGGACTAAGTCCCATTAAAGAACATGAGACGGATCAAGAATGTATCGACGCAACATAGAAACATGGAAAAATAGATGGACAATGGTAAAATCTAGAGTAAAGATAACTCATAAGCCACCTTACCAATAGTGCAAAGAATCTCAAAAGGTCCAATATATCTAGGTTTGAGCTTTCCCTTTCTCCCAAACCCAATCACACCCTTTATAGGTGATACTCAAAAAACTACTCAATCACCTACTCCAAATATCAAGGCACGAAGTCTATGGTTGACATTGGCCTTCTGTATACTCTGAGTAGCTCCCAACCTATCCTGAATCATCCTGACTCTATCCAAAGACTCCTAAAGAAAATCAGTACCACTGGGCTGAACCTCAGAAGTCTCAAACCACCCAATCAGAGAATAATATCTCCTACCATTCAAAGCCTCAAAAGGCATTATCTCAAGAGTCGAATGATAACTGTTTTTATAAGAAAACTCTGCCAAATCTAAGTGATCCTCTCATTGGCCTCCAAAATCCATAACACAGGCTTGGAGAATATCCTCAAGCACCTGAATAGACCGCTCAAACTGGTCATCAATTTGCGGATGGAAGGATATACCTAGATCCACCCGAGTACCCAAATCCTCCTAAAAAGATCTCCAAAACCTAGAGGTGAACACAAAACCTCAGTCTGAAATAATGGATATGGGCATACCATGCAAATGGGCTATCTCACACATATAAATACGGGCTAACCTCTCATCACTAAAAGACATCTGAATAGGAATAAAATACAGTGACTTGGTCAGTCATTCCATGATGATCCAAATACCATAGGAAGTAAGATACAAATCTCTAAAAAAATCCATGGTAATTTGATCTTGTATCCACTCGGGATTGGGCAATCTCTGAATCAAACCACCTGGGAAGCTCAACCTTTACCTGCTAATGACATAGGCAATGAGATACAAAATCCACCACATCACTCTTCAACCACTCCACCAATAATGTTGTCTCAAGTTTCTATATATCTTAGCTGTGCCTGGATGAATAGAATATCGTGAGCCTCATGCAAAATTAACTAGATCTAGTCATTAATACTCAGGACAAAAATACGACCATCAAATTGCAAAACACCTTTAGAATCTACAGTGTTCCTTTCGGACTCACCGCTCAACACCTAATCACGAAGGAAGTGAAGCTTACTATCCTCAAACTGGTGATCCTAAATTTGCTCAAAAAGTGCAGACCTCACCTCAACACTACCAAGAATCCTCCCAGGGCCTAAAATATCCAGGCGAACCATCAAGTTGGCTAAGGAATAAATGTCCCATGCCAACGACCTCTGAGAAACTAAAATACAAGCCAAGATACCTTTACTCACTGTCTTTCAACTCAAGGAATTAGCTACCACATTATCCTATCTCAGATGATATAAGATAAAGATATCATAATCCATAAGAAACTCCATCAATCTATGTTGTTTAGCATTAAGCTCTCTCTGGGTTAGAAGATCTCAAAGACTGCGATATTTGGTGAAAATCTCACAATGCACAACATAGAGATAATACCTCAGAATCTTAACCATGAAAACTACCGTTGCCAATTCCAATTCATGAGTGGATAGTTGTGCTCGTGCACCTTATGCTTTCTCAAAGAATAAGCAATAACATGACCCTACTACATCAAAACACAACCTAGACTAATACTGAAAACATCACAATACTTGGTGAATCCCTAACCCTTAATAGGAAGAGATAGTATAGGAGTTAAAGTAAGGAAATCCTTGAGCTTTCCAAACTGTGACTCACACTCCTCGGACCATAAAAAAGGAACCTCCTTCTAATCCAATTTGGTCATAGGCACTAAAATAATAGCAAAACCCTTGACAAATCATCTATAATAACCGGCCAAACCAGTGAAGCTATAAACCTCCATCAAAGATGTGGGTCTATCCCTATCATGAATCATCTAAATCTTGGCTGGGTCTACCATAACACATCCTTAGACACCACATGCCCAAGAAATGTCATCGACTCAAGCCAAAACTCTTAATTAGAGAACTTAGCAAAAAACACATGATCTCTCAAAGTATGGAGAACAATCCTAAAATGTTGCACATGCTCCTCTCTACTCCTCAAATACACAAGGATGTCGTCATTGAACACAATCACAAAGAAATCCAAATAGGTTTTGAATACTCAGTTCATCAAATCCATAAATGCGGTTGGGGCATTAGTCAAACCAAATGAGATTACAAGGAACTTATAATGACCATAATGTGTCTTAAAAGCTATCTCCGAGATATCGTCATCCCAAATTCTCAACTAATGGTAACTAGATCTCAAATTAATCTTAGAGAACACTGTCACTCCTTAAAGCTAGTCAGACAAATCATTGACGCGAGGCATAAGATAATGGTTCTTTACCGTCACCTTATTAAGATGCCTATAATCAATACACATACGCATGGAGCCATCTTTCTTCTTCACAAACAACAAAGGAGCACCTCAAGAAGACACACATAATATAATGAAACCCTCATAAAGAAGATCTTAAAGTTAAGAATTAGCACTTTAAGCTTGACAGGAAGCCATACGACAAGGTGTCATTGAAATAGGTTAGGTTCTAGACTCGCGATCAATAGAAAACTCAATCTTATAGACATAGGAAATACTAGGTAGGTCAGTAGCGAGCACATCAGTAAAATCACAGACAACAGGAACTGAGTCAAGCTACAAACTCTTCTCACTAAAATCATAAATATAAGCAAGATAAAAACTCGTAACCCCTTGAAATCAGCCTCCTAGCATGAACATAAGAAATAATCCCCGTTGGCTCGCAGCTAACCACTCCCTGCCACATAATTGGGGGTAGCCCATGCATGGCTAAGGTAACAATCTTGGCAAAATAGTCCATGACCAAATGATAGTAGGATATCCAATCCATGACAAAAATCACATCAATATCCACTATAGAAAGAATAATAAGGTCAGCATCAGTATCAACATCTTAAACAATCACAACACATGATTTCAAAACCCATATCCACTACTAAAGAATCAGCTACAGGAGTAGATACATTAATTGCATGGATAATAAATCCCACAATAACTCTAACCATGAAGCATAATAAGAAAAAACATATGAATAAGTGGATCCCATATGAAATAAAGTAAGGGACAACTGACGGCATACCAAAATTGTACCTATAACAATAACATTAGAATACTCAACCTCAAGTCTAGTAGGTACTGCATATAACTGACTATGGTCGCCACTTGGCTAGGATCCTAACTAACCTCTTATTCTTCCTACTTCAAAACCTCCCCGAGTACCCTAGAAACCACCCCGACAGCCCTAAGAACTCCTTTAACTATATGATAAACTACTTTAACAGGGGGAGCACTCTAAGATGAAAAACAATCAGCCCACAATTAGGGCAATCTCATGATAGTAACTAGGATCTCTACAACTATAACATAAAACTTAAGTTGAACCAGAACCAATAAATCTGGCTGACCCAAAATAGACACTACATCTAGAATGACTAGAAGATGCATCTCTTGAAGACTGACCACTACCTTGAACAGGGCAATCATTAGTACTAGACTAACCTCCGTCAGTAATTTAAAGTGTTGGCTGAATAAGTCAACTATGACTCTAAGACTGGTAGGATGGATAAAAGGATATCTACCATGAAAATGGCTACTTCTAAATTCAAAACTACTATGGCTCATGCTAAAACTGCCTTGATGTCTAGGATCGCTGCCCCTATAAGCCTCATGATGCATCTCCTCTATAAGTTGAGCATGACTAGAAACTTCAGAAAACACCTACCTATAACAACCAACCTCTAAGTAGATATTAAAGGGGAAGTTTCAACCATTTAACAAAACAAGGAACTCTCTCATACTCAATATCCAAAATAAAAGTCGCATGCCTAGCCAACTTGTGAAAATGAGCCTCATACTCTACAACTATCATAGAGTCCTACTCCAATCTAGAGAATTGGTCACTTAAATAATCTTTAAGGTTGCGATACTTATACTTCTCTAAAAATATCTTAAATATTGATCCCATATCAAAGGAGAAGATCCAGCTGGTCTAGAATCCATATAACCTATCAACCAATATTAAGCAGCTAAGTCCAACTGAAATATGGTGTAATCAACACCATGAGTCTTAAAATAACCCAAATTACAGAGCCTGTCCTCACAAAAAATCAGAAACTCATACATATCTTTTCTCAGACCACTAGAAAACCTAGGCAGAGCCAATCTCAAGAATCTACCCAATATTTTTTGCTTCTCGGCAGACATAGCAGGATGGGAAACCACTAGCTAAGCAACTACCAACTGAGAAAACATCGACATAGGAAGAAGTCAACTCTAGGAGTCATAGCTTCAACTATGCCCTTACCTCCGTACCACTCTAATTCTAAGATTATGCATCATCGGATGATACACCACCAACTAATCCTAAAAATTGAACTAACACATCTCTTATCACTAAAGAGGAAATATTCCTTGGTGGAGCTTGGGTTGGTTCCTAAACCATCGGTGGTGAAGGTAGAAAAATCTTAGGCTCAAGAGCAGGAATAGGGTATGGTGAAGGAGCCCTATCCTGGCCCCTAGTTGGGACACATCTCGTGGCTGTCCACGAGGGTTATCCACAAATATGAGTACAATCCCTAAGCTTTATCTCGGGATCCTCATCACGTGCAGTGGTAGCACGTATCCTAGCCATCTATGAAAGAGTAAAATCAAAGGAATGTTCTATAAACCAACTCAAACTTTTAGTATGAAATAAGTAAAAAAAGTGAAAAACTCCTAAGAATGTCCGATAGACTCCCAAATAAAGGTAACAAACATCATTATTTTGATCCATAAGTCTTCACTAGACACTTTCTCTTATACTAATAATACCGGTATAGCCTAGGCTTTGATACCAATTTGTCACAACTCGATGTATGAGTCATGATGACACCTACCCTATCCCACTAGTAGGAAAGCCAAACCATAACCTAGAGTTAAACATAATGGGTTATCTTGGTGGAAATTTCTAAAAAAGGCCTAATAGGCAATACAACACAAAAATAAGTAAGGCAGTAGAAAGTTTAAAAGGTATCACTATATAAATACCATCTGATGACTTTGTAGAGACAGTAGAAGAGCATCTAGTATAATAATACAACACAAGTATCTAGAATAGTCAATACATCTTTCTCAAAACTAAAGACTAGACATAAGTAAGATAAAAGAAAATAGGTGAGTCAAACTCCATGAGTTCGTCGTATCTTTGGATATCAACACAATACGAACACAAATCAATGACAAAAACTATTACTCAAATCAACATCAAAAAGATATAGAAGTGAAGGATGAGTACCAAAGCAATAGGAACTCAGTAGGCATCATCGACCGACTGAGCTAACTCATAATATAAATATGATAAAAAGCAAGATAGCATAACTAAGTCAAGGTATTGAATAAAACCTAAAATATCTTCAACATTTCTATACATGAATAAATAGTTAATTAAAATATCATCATAACATAACAATAAGCCTCAACACATGCAATCATAACTACAAAATTAGCTCTTATTTGTCAATTAGTGCAGAAAAGTAAAGAACCCATCGCAAGCCCCCATAAGCTTTGAAGGTACAAAAAAGATAGAGTAACCCACCATACCATGTAACATATAATTGAAATTCATCCAGGTCATGCCTTACAATACATATAATGTATCATGATCTCTATTTTCTAATTAGTCAACACTTATAAACTAGCCATCATTTAACACTAATCATCACGTATCAATAAATCATCCTTTATCAACTAAACCTCGCTTATTAACTAATCTCCATATAGTGTCTAATCGTCACTTTCAACTAGTCATTATTTACTAATTAACCAATATTTGTCAATTAGCTAATATTTATCAACTACAAATAATTATCAACTAATCATTATATCACTAGGGTCTATTTATATCATGCTACATTATAACTATTTCCTTTTTTTAACTTAGCTAGATTGTCAACCTCACACCCCAATATCATCATATCATAATAAGTATATCATCATAGTATAATATGCATAGTTGGACTCGAACCAGTACTGATATTCAATAATATCCTTATAATCATCTTCTTGTCTTGCCAAGCATATATATATATCATCATAATTATCCTTCGTCCTTGTGGGTATATATCATTATAATCATCCTCCATCCTTGCCAGACATATATCATCATAATTATCCTCTAGCCTTACCAGACATATATCATCATAATCATCCTTCGACCTTGCAGGTTATATATTATCATCATCATAATATTATTATCAATATCACCAATACCATATCCATCTTTTGAATCTTTATCGGATATGAATAATCAATATCATCATTAATATGGCTAATACCATAATCATTAGAGTATTTAACAACATAACCATGAACTTAATATATTATTATGATCAATAATCATAATCAAAATCATGAATTCCAGCATAACCAATAATATGATGGGCAAAATAGTAACTAAGTATGATCTTTGGTACTATCAATAGCATTCTCGCTAATATAATCGATAAACATACTCTTTAGCATAATACATAATGTGTTCTCCAATATAGTCACTAAACATGATCATTAACATAATCAATATGTACTATCAAGCATAGGCAATAACTTATCAATAGCTTAGTTAATGGCTTATCATTATCATAATAGCTTGCTTATAAATAGCTTGATCAATAGTTAACCATAGCATAATTTATAGCTTATTCATAGCATAGTAAATAACATAATTTATGGTTTTGAGAATATCATTGTCAAGGGCTCATTCAATAGTATATTCGGTAGTCCAATCAATAGTCAAAACAATATCATATTCAATAACTCATCATAAACTTAACCAATAATCCATATATAGCATAATATTCTAATCATTACTCCTAATGTCATTCATCACAACCAAAAAGAACCAAGGAATCTAAATATTATCGAATAACTATCTACCTAGATGTACAAAAATGTATTGTGGGTCTTTAATAACTACTACAAGTCTTGTCCTAAGGTAGATCGAAGTGCCCACTTCTAAATGCTCTAAAATTATTTACCAAGCAATGTATACCCTGGACTAGGATAAGGTATCTAAATCCACCATTAGATATCAAAAAAGCCACCACTAGTCCTAGGATAACAATTTCTCCTAATATAGAGCAACTAAGTCCATTTAATCTATTGTAAGGCAACTTGGGTAACTTTCATACTAAACTCAAGTAACCAAGGAAATCTCCTCATTAATGGAGTAACTAAGACATCTCCTACTTAAGCATAAGCCTACAAGTTCAATCTTTACCTAAGGTATGTTTAACTAGGCTAATCATGCCCAAATGATATCCCAAATGGCCTAAAAGATCTAACTAATCCCAAGTATTTCAAATTATCATAGCAACACCTTAAACACAATCCCAAACCTAACACAATATCATAAACATACTAAGAATTAGCTCAATCTTATAAGGGGTAAAACCTAGCCTACCTATGAACCGAAGAAAGCTCACAAGATTTGCTAAATCACTATTTTCTCTTTGAAAAGATTTCATAATATGCCAAGCTATCAAAACCACATTATACTCATCAATATTAGAATAATGATACCCATATTGCACCTTTGTACTTTGGATCCAAAAATCATACCAATATCCCATGTGGTTCCATTTGTAGTAAATCACATTTTCAAAACTAACCTAATGTTCCTATATGCTCAAGGAATAATTACCCTAAAAAGTAGGTGGATTCTGAGCTGATTTGGGGCTAAAAGAAGCCACTAAGTTTTTTGGATTTTAGACTAAGAAATAGGAAATTTTACCATGAAAGGGTGAAATCTTAAAACAAATCAAAGGAAAATCACAAAAATAGATGTTAGCAAAGATCCTAAATCATCCACAAGCCTCAATTCCAAGCTATTTCCCTCTTAGGGTTTTGGTTTCAAGAGAATGGGTGAAGAATGAGCAAAATTAGGCTAAAATAGGGTATTTATACCCTTTCTAGGTTCTTGGGTCTTGCAATAGCAACCTAAAGTTTGTGATCAAGTTATAGGGCATCAATAGACAAGTTGTAATCGCAATATTATCCTTTAGCGATCATAAAACTGGTGGTTTACCTAAGGTGTTGCATTTGCAACTTAATTTATTACAATTACAACACTTATTGGTGCTTCTAGATTGCGATCGTGATACAAGGCTCGCGATTGCGGGTGCTCCAAATCACAATCGAGACTTAGAATTTTCTAAGTCTCTAACAAACCTCAGGATTCATTCAGAATCTCATATATGCAAACAAACTATGTAACCATACTAAATTTTATGTTCTGGACTCAATGACATAGTCAAAATTTCCGTCTGAGTTTATTTCAATGAAATGTGGTTTCCACACCTATTTTTCAATTTCTTAACTCTCTAACTAATAGGTCAAAATAAGCCTGGGTGACTCAGAACCCAAACCAAGAGTCCTCTTAATAAAAACTCGACATTCTAAAACCATTAGAATAGTTAGAATTAGCATTCAAGGTAGTTTAACAAAAGTTTTTGCCCGGTAGCCATTTGGAACAAACAAAGACATTAAAGTAGGGAAATGACTCTAAAAGCCAAACAAATTGCCTGGTAACCTAACTGTCAATTCCAGTAATTAAACGACTTCGGGAAGCTATAGAGAAGCTCTAATGGAAAAAATATAGAAAAAGACCTGAAGAGTCATTACACATTCCAACAATTATAGTCATGAATCAATTCAATTCAAAAAAAATTAATTTAAAGCATGAATAAGACATTTAAAACATGGAAAAAGCAATTCAAGAAATAACAACCAAAATCTGTCAATCCAATTTCAAACTCAATAATTTAAATACAATAATATTGAAGAAATTTATATAAAAATATAAAATACAAGTTAAGGAATGAGAACATGCCTTATTTGAGGAGAAGCCCTTTGAAATGGCAAGAAAAAAGCCCCAATCTTGTGCCCTAACCTTACTACCTTTCAACCTTAGTTTTTGAATGAAAAATGACAATTTTTGGGAGACTACAGAAGTTTTAAAACTTAGTAATGGGTTATGTAAAGATTGGATGGTTTATAAGTTGTAAAAGAACCAAAATAACCTTAATAAACTTTTAAAATGAACTCCCATCAATGAAGCAAGGGAATTTCATAGCATGAAGCCTAAGGCAAACCCCCATCTTTATAGCACAAAGCCCATAGCAAAGCACCAGCTTTGTGGTGAGAAGGCTGGCGTAAAGCCAAGGCAATGAGCCTTTGTGGGCTCATTGATGGTGCAAATAAAACTCACAGGCACCCCTCCATAATGCATGTCCTCTTTTAATTCCCAAACTTCCCCGAAGAACCCAAACTCTTTTCAAAGTATTTTACGCTCAAGATACGGGTCATGTAGGCTTGTTGAAGTTAGTTCTGGGACCCCATAATACTTGAGGTATTACACATACTCTCTTCCATAGACCTAGGAGATTTTTATTCATAGTGGGCGTTCCTAGCCACTACATCAGTTCCTGCATATATGACTTAGATAAATAACAATCAAAACACAAGTGATTAAGGTCTTTAGGTGAATTTTCACATAGTAAACAATCTACTTCCTAATCAAATCTCATACTCTACAATTTCTTTTATGTAAATAGTAATAGTAATAGATGATCCCTCAACCATCATAAAAGATGTGCTTTGACATATTAAGATTGTTCCATACCCATCTCCTATGTTTTTAGTTCTTTACTTCCCCTTTGTACTTACATTGCCTTTGTAGTGATTTTTTGAATTTTATGTGTTTTGACTATTTTCCCATCCCTATAGTTTATTTATATTATTTATGAGTTGTGAGAATCATTTGAATAATTCTCAATGCATTCGAGAGTGACTTATATAAGTTTGTGATTTTGTAATAGCCTTAAAGTGATTAGTTTGACTTTGGTTCACATTTTGTGATATGAGTTCTAGATTGTGATTCTAACATTTTCATTAGATCCAAAATATTAATTTTGGGTTAGGATCATGGTTAGTTTGGGACCCAAGACTTTATTTTATATTTCAACTTCTTAAATAGAAACTATTTAAATTTAACCAAAAAAGAGTCTTAGGGGATAGTTCATTATAATTAGTTTTCAATAATATGACGATTCCTTTGAGTCCAGAACATCAAAATTAGCCTAGTATCATTATCATTTTATTTTTGTAAGGTCCTAAATGAATCTTGAGGGTCCATATGAAGGGTTTTTAGACTTAGAATGTCATTGATGTTGCTATTTTTGGTGCAACTAATTTACCTTCTTTGTAAATATTGGCCTCTGGCCATGTTTAGGTAGAAGGAAAATAGTATTCATCAGATGCGATAGTGGCACTGCACTTACAATGTGTGGCCTTTTTTGTTCATCACAACCGCAGGGTCTTGATTACATATGAAAGAGGTTTAATGGTTTGGGTTAAGGTTAGTCTTCATCACAATCATGAAGGTCTAACCATGAATGTGAGATCAGTTCAAGTTGGCCATCATGATAGCATTCTAGTGATGGAATTCACAATGGATTTTTATACCCGGATAGATTTAAAACTCTTTATCATCCCAAAATGTATTTTCTCCCATTTTTAGACTTTGGGAGCTTGGATTTAGGTAATTTCAAAGAGGTTTTTAAGATTATTCTGTGGGTATATTTCTAGACCTTGAATTCATCTATTCCTATTGATTTCCTTACAAAGTTATCCCTAAATATTTGATTTTAATTATTTTATTTTTGGTTAGAACGGGCTTACCCATATTAGAGGGTATGACATGTGCCATCACTTACTCTATGTTTGGGCTGTGATAAATTGTTATCAGATCCCCATGTTTATTAGTCTTATTATTATAAGACGAGTCTAGTCAAATCTTGTAGATTGGTGTGGAGATGACTGTTATCTATCTTAAAGAGGCTATATGACTTTGGGAGAAACTCATTTCTTTTTTGTGTGTTATGCTTTCATAGGTTTGTATAACTCAAAAACCTCGTATTTACCCTCTCATGGATGCTGATTATGTATTACTCCTTAGCGAAAGATTTAACGAATGTGTATGGTAGGAGTAGAGGTTACAACAGAGATCAGATTAAAATATATGAACTATCTAGAGGTTAGATTGGGATTTCATCTTTAGTTTCTTAAATTGATAATGATATTAGGTCATTTGAAATAGAGAGATTACGTTCGATATTGGAAACACTTGTTATAATACCTATGCTTAGGAATCATTTTATATAAGTGTTGGGTTCTCTTTAAAAAGTGACTCCTACTTTGATTTACCATGCTACTTCAGTATTTTAGACTCTAGATGCATAATTGACTACATACTCTTCTAGTGTTATGAGATATTGCCACAGATAGCTCTACATATAGTGACCTTAGTTGTACTATCATAGTGGGGTAGAGTAGGTTTGTAGAGTTCATGATGACAAATCCTATTCAATTTAATAAAAATTCTAGGTTTGATACTTATATGTTCTTGCATGGTTACTTTGAGGGGTTAAACAAATTAAACTTAGTGGATTCTAATAGAGTAGATTTCACTACCTTTTAGTGATTAAGGTATCTAGATAGTGGTGGAGGACTTTAGTAGAGAGTAGACTAGATGGGTCCTTTCTCATTTCATGAGATTAGTTTATTTTAGAGTTTCTAGAGGAGTTTGAGGGGAGATATGGAAGATCTATAAGATAGAGACCCCATATACATTTATGATAGTAGTAATATGCATGGTAGATGCTGGGATCCTCATGGTTATGCTTAGAGAAGGTTAGATCATAGTGTTCCTTAGAAATTTTATTCCCAGTTCAATAGTCTTCTACTTTTTTGGGTTGCTTCATATTTGGGTGTTTAGGCAGTATAGGGGGGATAATCCACAATGCATATAGAGAGATTCTTCATTATTGGCTCAGGGAGATAATAGGTTTTAATGTTATATTCCTTGGGGTGGACTCGAGGCAGCAACTTCTGGTGTAGTAGCCATATATATGGTTTTTGGTACGCCTTTGATCTATCTTAGTTGTGTTTGATTGTGATTCTACATTCTCTGATGTGCTTACTTTTGTAATGTAGAGTTTTTGTAAGATTCATGAGTTTTTTCTTGGTCTATTGATATTGCTACCCTATAGATGATTCTTTAGTGGTGCATCAGGTGTGCCAATCCTATGTTGTGGCTTATTTAGAGTATATCATTGCATTCTATTTGGTTTCTATAAGAATTATAGATTTTGGAATATTTGGGTATAATTTTCTCGATGACTATGTATTGGGATAATAGTGGATCAATGGTAGATATTGGTACATTTAGATTATGAGAAATAATTCAGATGTTTACTTGAGGGTTGTGATATACGTGATTCAATTATTGGGATGGAGATTTATGAATAAAGAAAGATTATAACTAGTAGACTAATGTGGGAATATTTGCAAGTATTAGTGGTAGTGTGCGTGCATAAGTTAGTTTATTTTATAGCATCACATTGGTATATTTATAGTTGGGTCAGTGCATTAATAATGAGAGAGAATTCATGGGATGACTTGCGATATTAATTAGATTAGGACAGAAGGCTTTGTTATGTGTCAGACTTATGATACACCTAAGTTGAAAAGATTTTAATTAAAGGACTCAAGTTAGATAAGGGAAGTTGTTCAGGTATTTTTGCCTTGCAGTTGTTGCTTCCCTAGTTATTAGCTTTGCTTGCCTGAAAAGACTTATGAATATTAAAACACTTCTTAGTCAGACTTGAAGGAATTAAACTTATAAGTGTACTTGTTTTTGATTAGGATGAATTTTTAATGGAAAGATACCTAGTTTTCAACATTTAATACTTTAGAAGTTAATTTTCTTAATGATACTTTTGCTAATGGCATTGATTAAGAGTATACATTATTGTTCCATGGCTCTGGTGTTAAATAGTACTAAAAAGGAATTGAGTTAGAAAAGAGATAAGGAACTTGTAAATAAGGATTTTGTGATATTTAAAGTTTAGCTTTAGGATCATGTTGGAAATTCAAAATCCTAAAATTGTGATTTATTTATGACTCATGAGTAGTTTAATTGTGACTTTATCAAGATTCTATTTATTTATAAGGCATCTGATAGTGAGATATAATGATTATTGCACTTTTTATGGGTTGATTTCCCCATAATATTTTAGGTTGCTTAGGTGTGTGTGATCAGAGAGGATCACTGATCAGATTGCATGGGCTATGGTGATGTGTTATATAAGGATTTGGTATAATTTAGAGTGTTCAATAAATGGTATATAGAGTTTTATGAGAATTCTCAATTACCTCAAAGGATTGTGTGTAAGGATGAGATAGTGGATTAGAGCAGTCAGTGAATTTCGGTGTCCTTGAAAGATTTAGATTAGATGAGTATGTTCACAAGTTATAGTATGATAAATTCTATTTTAGGTATAGAGAAAGTTTAAAATAGAGGAACTCAACTTTATTTTGATTTTGGCCTTTGATGCTAGCATTGTGGCCTTGTGAGTTATTCTATGAAAGATTTCTGGTTCTATAGCAAGATAGCTAGTTTAATAAATGTGACTCCGATAAGGAGTTCTTGCTTGAGGTTTGTGAGGGTATTTTATATCCCTTGTTCATTTTTTCCACTTTTTTACATGTACGGTCAAGGGTGAATGTGAATTTCAGTGTTCGATAATGTAATGACCCTCATAGTGATATTTAGAAATTTCTATATTTTGACCATTTTTCCTTCCCCATGATTTCTTTATATCATTTATGAGTTGTGAGAATGGTCTCCATGGTCCCCAATGTGTTTGGAGTATATGAATTTATGATTTTGGAATAGCCTTAAAGTGATTTATTTGATTCAGTCAATATGTTTTTAAACTATCTTTGGGTGGTAATTCTGACTATTCTATTAGACCCGAAATGTTGATTTTGGGATAGGAGCAAGGTTAGTTTAATCCCTTACCTTTATTTTACATTTCAACCTCTTAAATGAAAACTAGTTAAATTTAGCAAAAAGGGTTCCCAAAGGATAATTCATAGTAAACAATCTCTTTTCAAAAAATACAATGGTTTTATTGTGTTCGAAAAATCAAAATTAGCCTAGTAGAATTATTGAGTTTTTTCTATGGGGTGCCGAACAAATCTCGAGGTTTCATTTGATTTTTAGGCTTAGAATGTAATGACCTAAATTGTGAAATCTTGATTTTTATGTGATTTGATAATTTTTCCCTTCTCCTTAGTTTATACATATTGATTTGGGGTGTTGGGTTAGTTTGCATGGCTCATAATTCCTTCGGGCGGGTTTTAGGAAAGCTAAAGGTATTTTGGCGCTTTAAAAATTTCATAGTTGGCTTCGATAAACATTTGATATTCTGAGTGCCGAATAGTAATTTGGACAGTTCCATCAGATCCAAAATGTCAAATTTGGGTTAATAGTAGGGTCGGTATGGGTTTGAAGCCTTTAGTTTGCATTTCAACTCCACATTTAAAAACTATTGATGATTTCCTTAAAAGGGTCCCAAGGGTTAATTTGTTGAAAATGGTCTTCTTTTGAAATTTGGCATTCCCATTGAATCCAAAACATCGAAATAGCCTAGTATCATATATGGTTTTTTTCTGTAGGGACCTGATCAAATCAGGGTCTGTTTGGAGCATTGTTGGCTTGCACCAAAATCAGTACTCACTGAATCTAGTGCTGCCACTTAAGCGACCAAGGACCTCTTATGCAGTAAAAACTTTAACAACCCAAGATCTCTTAAGTAGTAGACTCTTTAGGGGCTAAGCATAGCTTAAACAATAGCTGTATTAGTGGTCATGTACCAATTGAACAACCATGACTGAATTTAAAGCCCATTTTGTGATTTTTCACCATTTTTAAACTTTGAGCTTCAGATTTAGGCAATTAATATGGTTTTCATAACCATTTGAGCTTTGCCAAGCTCCAAACCCTCATTTCCAATACTTTACATTGAATTATATCAACAAAACACTTTTTAATCTTGGTTTTTAACTTGGGACTTTGAGGATTTTTCCCAAAAAATCTTTAAAATGGTTTTTCTTCAATCCATGCCTCATTTTTAACTTGTTTAAATGTGGGGTTTTAACTATAGATTCCTTTAACCTCGGGGGATGTATTTCTAATATAAAATATTGATTTTAACCTTCTTGTTTTTTAATCCATTATTGACCCAACTAAAATATGGCAATATGAGTACCATTATCTTTATTTTAGCATGTAGATGTAATATTTGAATATTGTTGTTAATTTAGAGGTTATTCAAAAGGGGAAGGTTCCATTTTAAAGTACCTTAGGCTTGGGTTTCAACACTTTGAGGTAGGTTATGGCTTAAGTTTCTTCAAACTAGCTGGGTAATTAAGCAATAAGTAAAGAATGCTATGGGTTGGTAAAAGTAACTATGGGATGCGATTTTTTAGCTATTATATATTGTGTGATTCCCATATGGGGGCTTATATTTTGGTTTTGCAGACTTATGATGTCATTTATTACGTGTTGCCCGTGAAGGGGTTTTATTTGACATTATTGACCTTATTTGTGCATTTGAGTCTCTTATTTATTAGTGTTATGTCTGCGTGGGAGCTTGAATATATATTATAGGCCTTATTGAGCATTATTTTTCTTTATCGTAATATAAATGCCCAAGTTATGGGTTGGTATGATATTAGTGATATCTTACATGCATATTATTTGAATGGTGCCCCTCTAGAAGTGATATCATGAAATATTGTCACATTGATTTAATTTTTGACCTCACTTGTATACATATTGAATGGATTGGATATCTTAATACCGATTTTATTGTGAGCATTATATCCTTGTTTCAAACATACATATTCAGGAAATATTTATACCATTGAGGAACATTGATTTTTTTAAAGAAAATGAGACACTTTAAAAATGCCTAGATCGAGGGATGTGTCGTTTGGGTAGATTGAGATAGTATATGGGTTTTGAAGCCCACTTGGTTCCAATTCTGGAAGCATTGAGGCTTTTTAGGTGTATATAGAGAGTCATACAACGACTTTCAACCATTTCACTTCATCATACATCACATTGCATTGCATTTATAAATTTTGTGTTTCCTATTATATATTTATTTATCGTGTATTTAGCCTCTATTTATACTTTCGTGTATGTTGTCCCTTGATGTTATATATATATATATATATATATATATAATCATATATATAAGTGAGTGTGTGTGTATATATATATATGTATTAGAACTATAAGTGGAGATGTTATGAGCTTTTTTTTGGAAACTTTTCGTCTTGCATGTTTTGTATTTATAGTATTTTATTTACTTGTATTATTTATGCTTTTCTCAATTGGCCTATGATACATATTAATTATGAGTGGACTATACTTACACCTACTATACCCTTTTGATGCAGATCCTAATTTGAGTATGATGCGCGATAGCTGAATTCATACATGAAGATTTGGTATGTAGACATCCGTATCTATATTTGAGAGGCTATAAGATATCTTTATAAAAAACTTTTCTAATTTGATTCCTTGTCATGTGGGTTTTTCATACCTATTCCAAACATGTAATCCGTTCTTTTCTACACAAATAGCAAGGACTAGGTCCAAAGATTATAGAGATGCTGAGCCGACATCCGATATGTGTATCCTAGTTAAAGAATAAGGTAGGGGTCGTGGTTAATCAAAAGGTAGAGATAGGGCATGAGGATCCGCCCTAGCTCAAGGATAATCTTGGAAGAGCGCTTTTGAGATTGAGGTTTAGTATCTAGAGATGATTATCAGATAGGGGTGTGGGGCCAGCTCAAATTTATTAGAGTTAAGTTGACACCCTAGTGCTTAAAGAATTGTTAGTTCACCTTTTAGTCACTTAGAGGGTGTTCCATTAAGTGGTGTTCCACTATCTATAGTGGCATTGATTTATGGTATACCTACTTTAGGGGTAAAACCATCATCTGTGATACCCCCACATATGGATTCAGTGATTAAGGACTTAGTTATATTTTTGAAGCAATTTGAAAAAGTTCTCTCTCTTAGTTAAGTCGATGGAATATTCAAGGATTCAAATTTAACATTCTCGCCCTCTTCTACCTAATACTTATATTTAACCACCTTTGTGATCATAAATATCTATATTCTGAGAGGTGGAGAATGTTTGTACACTTTGAAGTACTTCTCTTTATCATGCACCCTCAACTTTATCTCACATTAATGATTACTCCACCAGTGGCAACGAATGGGAACCGCAATATAACTAACACCATGTCATCTGCTTCTAAATCTAGAATAATGAAATTAGCAAGAATTATGAACCTACAAACCTGAATGAACACATCATCAATCAGTTCAAGATACATGATCAACCATCTAGTTTTAGAGTGATGATAGTAGGGTATGGATTTCCCAAATCAAGTATAATAAACACTGATTGGATGATCAAATTATACTTTGTACTAAGTTACATAATGCACGCCTTACATCACCTTCACTAATTTGTATGGGTATGGTGAAATTCCCTAAATTAGGGTGGAATTGATTCACTATCTTACTGCACAAAACCTAATATCCTGCCTCTAAGTTTGTTTGCTCTTCCTGATGAGGAGAATTTGTTAAGAAACTTTTCAAATAAAGTGTCCCATGTATAAATCCATCCCATAGGCTCATTTTACAACTATTTATTGGCTTTCTCTAATAACCCAAGTTTAATCTATACCCATAAAATATAGGTCATTGAATTATCTTTCCAACGCCATCAGTCTTGCCTTAATTTAATACTATAGTAAGAAGATCTAGAAAAAAATCTTCGGAGGGAATGCCAACTATTAGTGAAAATAACTCTGGCAATGATTAGTTGTCAAATATAATGAGCCATTGTATGGAGTTGTTGCCAAAGTATAGAGGGAATCCAAATTTTATCTCAGTCGTGATGAATCTAGAATATGAATCGTTATCATTCCAAACGAGTCTTTAGGTGGAACCATCATCGCAATAGAAAGAATCCAAGAAACCAAGTTCTTGATAATGACTCATTATTAGTCCTAATAAGTTTTAGGTGAGAATACATTTCCATACCAGTAAGGTCCCAAGGCTTAGATCCTCTGACAACGGCTCTAAGGCACAACTCGTAATCAGACCCAACATGTCATTGCCTGAGGCATAATGAGTGCTTCCCTAGTAATTTCTTCATAGTTTAATAAGGGTATTTAGGTCTTTTACCATTCTATTTACCCCAAATCTATGTTACTTTGGTACTCTAAGACTAGTTATTGGGGGTGAAATTTACCCTAACACCTCATAAACTTAAAATCATTCAACACTTCGCAAAAAAGGGTTAATTTGTCTTCTCAAATAGCAAAGTAGGGTTCCTCAACTTTAAGCACCATATCAAAGGATTTCTTTAAGGTTTCCACCTCCAGGTATGTAGGATTTTATCAATAGGTCCTTTCCACAATAGAGTCCCAAAGATGTCTTCAAACTCTCAAGTTTAATTCACCCTTTATACCTAGGGTTCCATGATAGTTGTGAGTTTCTTTGGAATTTTAATCCAATGCTTAAATTCAACAATGAGTATATATTTTTCCATAGAGCTTGCATTTTCCCATACTCACCATCATGAGTTTCCTTATTATTGATAAACTATTGAGTTTGGGATTTACTTTGTAAAATTCTCTATTATTGCTAGTTTTAAAATATAATCATGTTCAGTTGCATTAGACAAGCTTATGGGTTATGAACACCCAATGCCTAGGAATTTATGCATGTATCAGTTGACATATTTTAAGCACTTCAGATTATGCATATGTTACTATTTTCAAGAATATTACTATATTAAGCATATATTAGTTTCAGTATCATTCAGTTGGGAGTGGTATTTAGCACTGAGTGAATGTAGGGATGAAGGTTCACCCGTCAGTTAAGGCTTGAGAACTTTAGTAGAAGTCCTTAAGTTCCAGAACTATAGCATGACCATAGGTTATAAAAATTCACCCATTAGGATAGGAATGAAACCCTAATCCTTTGAGGCATCAGTTTAGTCGATCCAGGCTAGCTAGTATTGTATACTTGGCAAATTACTAGCACCCTTCCTATTGGGGTTATAGGTTGGACCCCAATTTACTTTGATTGGGGTATGTCAATTATTGTTAGCTCCTATAGTCCTCATTTTATGTTCAGATTATGTTTCAGTTAAGATATGCATGACTTTGTATTCAGCTATTTAGTTTTATACAGTAAATGTTTATACTTGGTCTTGCATTTAGCTTATCATATTTCATGCATTCATGTTTAGACTGACTAGTTAGTTTCCCATATTACATACTCAGTATATTCTAAGTACTGATCGCATACTTTCCTATGCTATATTATCTCATAATATAGGTTCAGATCGCTCAGTACCCAGATCTCACTTACCTTCTCGCACAACATTGAGCAACAGTTTTTGGTAAGTCGTAATTATCCAAGAACTAGTTATCAGTGTCTATTTTCTGCATACATTTAGTTTTAGTTAGTTGGAGTTTGTTGGGGGATGTACCAATAACTCATTATGGTTTAAAGGCTTTTAGACAGATGTTTAGATTTTCAACATGTTGGTTGTCAGATAGATTTATTTTTAGTGTTAGTTTATATTCAGTATTACATTACTACTATTTCCATTAGTCACTTCTGTTTTTCTTTCTCCCAATATTTTGTTACTTATTTTCAGTATTCTTAGATTTATGCCAAACCATGGGTTAGGTTGGGGTCACTTGTGAGTTGAAGCATCGTGTTATGATTGGGGGCAATTTTGGGTTTTGACACTTCTCCAATCAATATAAAAGGGAACACTATATAATTTTACGTATTCGCTGAATATATTATGCTAGTGAAAGTTATCACTCAACTTAATGAAATCTTTTAGGTATTTGTATGGTCTTTATATGATTTACCCTTTTACTGACTAGTTTCGTAGACTAGTCTCACTATGCCCTCTTTTTTATCGAAGTTCAATGTGATGGTTTGTTGGACTATAGCCTTGGAGGTAAGATCATGATTCAAACTTGTAGAGTTGAACATAGGGCATGGGTTGCAGCTATAACAACTGTCAGTAAAACAACCATGTTATCAGCTAGATTTATATTTTTATTTAGATTGATGCCTATCACTCTCAACTCTTTGAGAGTTTGTTTAAGTTTTAGATAAATAAGAATTAAGGGATTAACTTTACTCCTGGTGTTGGGAATACACAATCTTGCAACTCATGATGCATAAAACAAATAACCAATCGAAATCAATATCATTCAATAACAATTCAAAATAGTATTAGTACTTACAAATCCTAGGCAATGACACAAAAACTTATTGCATTCAAACACATATGAAAGTTCACGTGATCATACAAGTAATATAAAATGTAAGTTTAGATACTGTACCAACAGAGATTTAATGAGTTAAAGTTCTTGTTTGAATTCTTATTTAGCTATTCACTAGGTAACAAGAAATTAAGAGTAATTTTGTGTTTGAATGTAGATTGCTAAAAAATGTAAACAAGCCAGAACTTAGTATTTCATAATTCAAATAAAAGAGATGATCCTAGGTCAAAGTAATTTGACAATCTAGATGAGTTATTAAACTTTAAATTTAATTAATTTCCCATGTTACCAGTTGTAGATTGATTTTAGCTATATTGAGCATTTTTCTGATAACTATAAGCTTACTCAACTACTCCTGATACCTATATTCCTTTAGTGGTGGGCCGATAGTGAAATTTATGTGATTTCTCTTCTATATCAACTGATAAATCTAATAGAGACCTTTCCTTTTCTCTTATAAGATCAAAAACAAGATCTATATTTTCTTATTTCATATATAAATTACCTATTTCCAGTCCAATCTATGCACCACAAATAGTGTTTGATAATTGATTAAAGAATCAAATAATTAGGATTAACAAAAGATAAATATTTCAATATTGGAAATCAAAACTAAATAATATAATTATAAAACTTCAACTTTAGTTTCACATCACAACCCTAGATACTAAGAGTTTAGCTACTCTTGAATTGATTATAGACAAATAGTTCACGGATAACTATAGTTTCGATGATTAAAGAGAAAGAAGGTAATGTAAAACCTAGAAGATTTGTGTTCTTGAATCTCACTGTCAATCTTAGGCTTGAATAATCCCTAGGATAATATTGAAGGATATATATATATATATATTTAGGGTTCTAAAAGGATCAAGATGAGTTTCCTTTTAAAAATTGGACCAAATAAAGCATGACCTGAAATTAGCTAAAGAGGAGGCCCTGAGCCATACTGTATGCCTTTTGGGTAAAATATTTTCTTGGGTTTGGGAGGCTATATTTTTCACTAGGGAAACACCCTAGGAAATGTTCTAGACTCTGCATTAGTGTAATTTCACACCTCTTTAACTTTTTCTTTCCATTAAGCCATCTATATTGGTCTTGTACCTTCAAATGTGTTCTCAATCAATGCTTTTAGCTCCTACTCAAACTTTAAAGCTTATATACATCTAATTTATGCTCGGACTCCTTCAATTTCCATGCTACAGATTTAATAATCAACATAAGTATAATTCATACTCCTTAAGCTCAAAATTTACTTTAAATTGACATAAACAAGAGGAGTGATAGAAAAAATGTATAACTTTTAGCATCACATCAACCACCAACTAAAATAGTACAAGATATCAAAATGAAACTTCAATGACTAGAAAATCTTAAGTCTCCCCATCAAATAGGTTTCCTTATATCATGTAAATCATTTTACCTATCCTATCATTACAACACTCATCTATACAAAGAATTAATCCACTCTATGTATCTCTTTTACTTTTGTGTTGTACAATGCCTAATTTTATACGCTGCCAAATTAGTCTACTATTATGTTTTAGAGTGTTACGTCACTTAATTTATTTCACTCTATATTGGATATATCAATGCAACAAATACAACTATTCTAGATTTTCAAGATAACTTTTTTAGACTTTTACATACTCTCTTCCATAAACATAGGTAATTTGTAGTTATACTGGGAATTCATAGCCATTACATTAGTTCCTTCATCATATATGACTTGGACAAATAACAATCAACAATTATGTGATTGAGGTCTTTAGGTGAATTTTCACATAGTAAACAATCTACCTCCTAATCAAATCCTATACTCTACATTCTCTTTTGTGTAAATAGTAATAGTCATAGATGAGTCCTCAGCCATCATAAATAGATATGCTTTGACACATTGTGATTGTTCCATACTCAGCTCCAATGTTTCTAGTTCTCTTCTTCCCCTTCTTACCTGTATTTCCCTATAGTGATTTTTAGAATTTTATGTTTTTGACATTTTTTTTTCTTTATATTATTTATGGGTTGTGAGTAAAGTTTGAACAATCCTTGATGCATTCGAGAGTGATTTATATAAGTTTGTGATTTTGTAATAGCCTTAATGTGATTATTTTGACTTTGGTCAACATTTTGTGATATGAGCTTTAGATTGTGATTCTAACATTTTCATTAGATCTAGAATATTTATTTTGGGTTAGTATCATAGTTAGTTTAGACTCCAAGGATTTTTTTTATATTTCAACATCTTAAATAGAAACTAGTTATATTTACCTCAAAAAGAGTCCTTGGGGATGATTCATAGTAAGCAATCTCTTCTCAACAATATGATTGTTCCATTGAGTCCAGAACATTAAAATTAGCCTAGTATTATTATTAGTTTGTTTTTGTAAGGTCCCAAATTAATCTAGAGGGTCCATTTGGAGGGTTATTAGACATAATTTTACTGATGCTTTTGTTTTTTTGTGCAATTAGCTTAATTTCTTTGCAAATAAAGGCCTCTAGTTGTGTTTGTGTAGAAGGAAAATATTAGTCATCAGATGCAACAGTGGGACTATGTTTGTGACGTTTAGCCGTTTTTGTTCTTCATAACCGCAGGGTCTTGATTGCATTTGCAAAAGGTTTAATGGTCTGGGTTCAGGTTGGCCTTCATCACGTTCATTAAGGTCTAACCTTGAATTTGAGATCAGGTTAGGTTGGCCATCATTATAGCATTCTTGGGCTTACATTCGCAAAGGGATTTTTCTACCTAGATAGATTTAAATCTCTTTCTTGACCCAAAATATATTTTCCCCCTATTTAGACCCGGGAGCTCAGATTTAAGTGACTTCAAAGAGGTTGCTAAAGATTCCTCTATGGGTGTATTTCTAGACTTTTAATTATATTTTCCTATTAATTTTATTATAAAGTTACCTTCAGATCCTTAATTTTATTTATTCCTTTTTATGTTGGGATAGTCTTACTCGTACTAGACGGTGTGACAGGTGTCATCATATTCTCTATTTTTTGGTTATGAAAAATTAGTATCAGATCCTCAGGTTCATTATTCTCATTATTACAATCCGAGTCTAGTTAAGTCTTGTAGATTGATGTAGAGACATCCATTATCTATCTTAAAAAAGCTACATGACTTTAGGAGAAACTTATTTCTTCATTCTGTTTTATGCGTTCATCGGTTTGTATAACTCAAAAATCTCTTATTTACCCTCTCATAGATGGAGAGTATGTATTATTCCTTAGCTAAAGATTTAAGGCATGCGCATAGTCGGAGTAGAGGTTGAGGCAGAGGTCGGATAAGAAAATCTGAACCAGCTAAAAGTTAGATTGTGATTATAACTTTAGGTTCTCGAATTGATGGTAATGTTGGGTCTTTTGAGATGGAGAGATTTTAATAACCCGTATTAAGCTTAGCTTAGTTCAGCTCCTACTGCTTGCATAAGAGACTTAAAGCCTGAAAATTTAACTAAGTGTGAAGACTTAGTCTTATTTTTGACCTCTTAAATTCGAGGATTTTTAAGTTGACCTTCTGAACACCAAGGTAATTTTTTTTGAGTTAATTCATGTTCAAGGGTGTAAGGAGCATGTCTCAGGGAAGTTTCATATTTTTTGGATGAGGATTGGGTCGAGTTTAGATTTCAATTATAGCAGCTCATCGCGATTGCATTGCGTCGCACCCTATATAGTGATGAGCATATCATCGCAATATGCTAGGCCTCCAAACAACATTCTAATTACGAGTTTAATCTTTAAAAGGGCAGTTAGGTTCTTTCCCACTGATTCAATTCGTAAAACTAAGATTAAACGCCGATTAAGACATTATTTTCCTATTCTCTTTCAATTTTCACTCCAAGAAACCCTAACCTCCTCTTAAGAACACCAAAACTCCATTACTTATCTTCAAGATAAACAAGAATTTAACTTTCCTAATTTAAAAATTCAACAACCAAGATAAGCAAGTCAATGAATGAAATCCAATAGCATAATATGATTGTTCAGAGTGCTTCAACCCTGGCTTCAACTCTGAATTCAAGAATTTAAGTTTCCTAATCCAAGAATTCAAGAAAATCTTTCAAGATCATCTTCAAGGCTTTCAAAGTCAAGGTTTATCCATCAAATCAGGCCTATTAAGGTATGTGGGGTTATGAACAAGGGTATCCTTTAACCCCTGTGCCCAAATTGCATGATTTTAAGATTCTATCTGCTTGTTTTGAAGTAGGGTTTATACCCAAGTTTATATATTCTTGAAGCATGTGATTATCCTGATATTTAAGGCTTTAAGTATATCAAGAAGTTCTTATGTTTATGTTTTTAACTTACAAGATTTATATTATGAATGAGATTGCACTATCTTGACTTGTTATTGTCCAATTATTTCAAGAATTGTATTGCGCATAAAGTTTTGGGTATGAATTACCATGAGTTTAAAGCATGAATTTTAAGCCATAAGTTTAAGTGTTGAGATTTCAAGAAGATTATGCTTTTAACCATTCTATGACAAGCTTATATCAAGATTTAAAACAAGAATTGATCTTTTGATCCGATGCTAAGATATGGAATCCACATTTGTTCATTTTTATTATAGTTTAAAGCAAAGAGAAGCATAGCTTATTTTTATTATAAACCCTTATGCTATTTTTAAGGTGGATTTCCTAAAGTATGAGCATTTAGTAATAAGGGAGTAGTATTTAGCACCGAGTTAGGTATGCATCGAAGGTCATATGCCCCAGAACTACGAGCCAATGTAGGCTAAGCTTATCCAAAATATTGATGAAATTACTGATAGTGATCACTTAAGTTAAAGTCCTATTCTAATGGCAAGTATAGGACAACTCTTCCTAACATGGGCAGGATGTTGGACTCCATAATAGCTCACATGGTTTATGTTAGTTAGAAAAGCCTCCCTAAGATAGAATAAGAGTAAATCTTGTAGAACTAAATGTTATGGCTCACAAAGTTTAACATTTTGGTTCATTACTCATGTTTATAATTTTACAGCTTTTGTTTAATTAAAGCCCAAGGTGAGTCATTTACACTTAGAATGCATTATTTAAAAATCTAAGTGCATATTGAGTTATTGATTTACTTATGCATTCACTCTCACATGCTCAGTATATTCCAGAAGTATTGATCCACATATACATCTATGTGCTACATTGTTTCATAATATAGGTTTTGGTGCTCTGTTCCAGCAATGTGATTGATTACGGGCATCTCCACCTACATCTGGATGCTTAGTGAGTCCTCATAGTTTGAGGACCCATTTTATCAGACATTATTATTGATGAAGTATTTTAGTCATTTGGCTTCTTGTTAGTTCAAGTCAGCTGGGGCTTGTCCAAGTGGCTCTCTAGTTAGAGGTAGAGGCTTGTCCAACTATTTTCTTTTTTAGATTTAAAGTGTTGGTTTTAAGATTTTCAGTTAAGACATTAATTTAGTTATTTTGAGATTTCATATGTCAAGTTATCTTTATTATGATCTCCAAAGTATTTAGAAGGTTTAAAGGGCTAGCTTGGGACTACTTGTAGTCTTGAGCACTATGCGATGTCTAGGGTGTATTTTTGGGGTATTACAAACTTGGTATCAGAGCCATGTTTCAAAGAGTCATAGAGGTCAAACAAGTTGCATTATGTAGAGTCTTAATCATGGGTGTGAAGTGCACCATATTTATGAGAAAGAGGCTATAAAGTGAGATAGAAATCATTATTTCCTTCATGATATATCGTGCTTATAGTTGTCTCTAACTAATTTAACTCATGATTTAATGTGACAGAATATGCCTCTTTGTTGAGCCAATGCACACAGAAATAGTGACCAACCACCATTGGTCACCGACCCTTTGAATGAGAATGTGTCTCATGTTGAATTTTGGGCTGCCTATCAGGAGTTGGCCCAAACTATGAATACTAATTTTTAGGTTAACCAACAAGTGGCAGTCCTACTTCAACAAAATAGTAATCTAGCAGTACGTAGAATCTGTGACTTCACAAGAATGAATCCACCCAAGTTCTTTGGGTCAAAGGTTGGTGAGGTTCCATAAATTTTAGTTTTAAGGTAAGAAAGATCACACCAATTAGGCATGTTACTAAGGAGAAGAATGTAGAATTGTCATCCTATAGGCTGAAGGATGTTGCTTATGATTGGGTTGTTATGTGGAAGGAATGTAGAGGTGAGAATGCAACTCCTATGAGTTGGCAGGTATTTAAGGATATATTTTTGGACAAGTTCTTTCCGCGTGGGATCTGGAAAGCTAAGGTTGAGGAGATTATGAACCTGAGGCAAGGCTCTATGACAGTGAAGGAGTACTGCCTTAAGTTCACTCAGTTGTCTAAATATACTCCTAAGTTGGTTGCTAACAATAGTTCTAGTATGAGTAAATTTATAACTGGAGTGTCAGATTTGGTAGTAAAGGAGTATAGGACTGCCATGCTTATTGGGGATATGGATATCACTAGGTTGATGACTCATTCTCAGTAGACTAAGGCAAAAAACATAAAGGAAAGAGAGAAGTAGAATAAAAGTGCTATAACTGGACAATTTGAGTATAGTCAACCAAAGTCTGGAGGGGGGAAGCCTATTGCAGTTTCAGGGACATTCAGCAGCACCAGTGCCATCTTAGCCAATTCCCCTACACCTAGAACCAAGCAGGAGAAGTAGGGTAGGACTTATATTTCTAGGTCTCAAAATAGTGTGGGTGGAAGGCCCAATTATCCAACATATGCAAAGTGTGGCAGAAACCATCTCAGTGAGTGTTTTATGGGAAGAAGGGGTTGTTATGGATGTGATAATTTTGGTCACAAAATCAAAAAGTATTTATATGCTAAGCAGGGAAGCAGGGATAATCGTCCCCAGACTTAGGCCACTAGCACACCAGTAGTTCCTCCTTAGGGTGCATCATCCAGTACCAGTGGTGGTTAGTTCCATAATCAATTCTATGCTTTACCATGTCGACAGGAGCAAGAGAGTTCACTAGATCTTATTACTGGTATGCTTTGTGTCTTTCATCTTGATGTGTATATGTTCTTATACCCAGAGTCAAATCTTTCTTTTGCTACTCCATTGGTTGTAGTAAATTTTGGGATAGGTCCTGAAAAGCTCTCCAAGCCCTTCTTATTGTCCACCTAGTGGGTGAGTTGGTTATTGCCAGGTGAGTCTATAAGAAGTTTCTTAAAATTATCCTTCAGAAGATCATACTAGCAGACCTAATAGAGTTAGAAATGGTAGATTTTGATGTAATTCTAGGCAAGGATTGACTCTATTTGTGTTATGCATCAATAGATTATCGCACTCGTGTAGTGAAGTTTCAGTTTCCTAATGAGGTAGTCTTTGATTGGGAAGGTAGTTCTGAATCTCCCAAAAGTGATTTCATATCTTATCTTAAGGCTAGAAATTTGATATCAAAAGGGTGCATTTATCATTTAGTTTGAGTCAAAGATACCAAGTCTGAAGCTTCGATAGTTCAGTCAGTCCGTGTAGTCAATGAGTTTCCCAAGTTTTTTCCCAAAGATCTATCAGGGGTACCTCCCGATAGAGAAATAGAATTTGGTGTTAATCTTTTCCTTGATACTTATCCCATCTCCATCCCTCCATATCGTATGGATTTATCCAAGCTTAAAGAGTTAAAAGAGCAGTTTAAAGACCTCCTAGATAAAGACTTCATAAGGCCTAATTTCTGTCCATGGAGTGTTCCTATCCTATTTGTGCATAAGAAAGATGGCTCTCTCTAAATATGCATCGACTATCGCCAGTTGAATAAAGTCACAATCAAGAATAGATATCCTCTTCCTAGGATTGATGACTTATTTGATCAGCTTCAAGGTGCAAGTTATTTCTCTAAGTTAGACCTCAGATCCGAATATCATCAACTTAGAGTAAGGGAATGTGACATTCCAAAGAAAGCTTTCACAACCCACTATGGTCACTTTGAATTTCTAGTCAAGTCCTTAGGGCTAATGAATGCCCCAACAACCTTTATGGATTTGATGAACAGAGTGTTCAAGTAGTACTTGGACATGTTCGTCATAGTTTTCATTAATGATATTCTTGTCTATTCCCGTAGCAAAGATGATCATATAGATCATCTTAGAATTGTATTACAGAATCTTATTTTCTATCAGTTGTTTGCTAAATTCAGTTAGTGTGAGTTTTGGCTAAGATTAGTAGCTTTTCTTGGCCATATTTTTTCTGATGATGGCATTAGAGTTGATCGTCAACATACTGAAGCAGTGAGAAACTAGCCAAGACCCATCTCTTCCTTTGATATCAGGAGTATCTTGGTTTTGGCTGGCTATTATCGATGGTTTATTGAAGGATTTTCCTCATTGCATCCCCATGTCAAGATTGACTCATAATAAAGTCAAGTTTTAGTGGTCAGATTCTTGTGAGAAGAGTTTTTAGGAGTTGAAGACTTGACTCACTTGATCCCCAGTTTTGATGCTAACCGATAGTTTAGACGGATTCATTGTTTACGGTGATGCTTCTAGGGTTGGTCTGGGTTATGGTTTGATGAAAAGAGGTAATTTCATAGCCCATGCCTTTTGATAGCTTAAACCTCATAATAAGAAGTTATCCTACCCATGATCTTGAGTTAGCTGTTATTGTTTTGCCTTGAAAATTTGGAGCCATTATCTTTATGGGGTGCATGATGATGTGTTCATGGATCACAAAAGTTTCAGTAAGTATTCTCGTAGAAAGATTTAAATCTTTGATAAACAAGGTGGTTAGAGTTGTTGAAAGATTCTGACATGAGTGTTTGGTATCATTCGGGCAAGGCCAATGTGGCAAATGCCCTTAGTAGATTGTCTATGTGTAGTGTTGCTCATGTTAAGAATGATAAGAAGAAGTTAGTACATGAGGTTCATCAGTTGGCTCAATTAGGTGTTCAATTATTTGATTCAACTGATGGCAGTGTTTGGGTTCAGAGTAGTATGTAATCTTCCTTAGTTTCTGAAGTGAAGGAAAAGCAGGATAGGGATTCCAGTTTGGATAAGTCGAAGAAATCAGTCAGAGATCAGAAAGTAGAGGTTTTCTTTCAAGGGGGAGATGGTGTGTTACGATACCAAGTTAGACTATGTGAGCCATATCTTAATGGTTTGAGGTAATGGATTTTGGGGGAAGCACACGGTGCATGTTACTCTATCCACCCAGGAGCCACTAAGATGTACAACGATTTACGGGAAATTAATTATTGGAGTGGAATGTAGAGGGATATTGCAGAGTTTGTAGCTAAGTGTGTCAATTGTCAATAGATTAAGGTTGAACACCAAAGGCCTAGTGGCAGTACATAGAAGTTCAGCATTCCACTTAGAAGTGGGAAGAGATGAATATAGACTTTGTGATATGGTTACCCCATTTGTATCATCATCATGATTCAATTTGGGTGACTATAGTTAGAATGACCAAATCAGCTTATTTCTTTTCAGTCCATACTTCCTATTTAGCCGAGTATTATGCCAAGATCTATATTCGGGAATTGGTCAGATTGCATGGAGTCCCATTGTCTATCATTTTTGATAGAGGAACTCATTTTACTTCTCACTTTTGGAAAGCCTTTAAGAAGGGTCTTCATCTTTGTACAACTTTTCATCCTCATAAAAATGGTCAGGCAGAGAGGACTATTCAGATCCTAGAGGACATATTAAAAGTATGTGTTATTGAATTCAAGGGTATTTAGGATGATCACTTGTAATTGATTTATTTTTCCTACAATAAAAGTTATCACTCCAGTTTCCAGATGGCTCTATTTAAGGTACTCTATAGGAAGAGATATAGATCTCCTATCAGTTAGTTTGAGGTAGGTAAGACTGCATTGGTAGGTCTAGGTGTGGTGTTTGAACTTATGGAGAAATTTTAGATAATTCGATGGAGGTTAAAAATAGCCCAAAGTTATCAGAAATCTTACGCAGATATAAGGAGAAGAGATCTAGAGTTTGAGGTTGGTGTCTTGGTTTATTGGAAAATCTCTCCTATGAAGAGAGTGAAGATATTTGGAAAGAAAGTGAAGCTTAGTCCCCACTATGTTGGACCTTACAGAATCTTGAGATGTTTTGGGAAGGTAGCATATAAGCTTGCATTGCTGGCAGATTTGGCATCAGTACATCCAGTGTTTCATGTCTCTTTATTAAAAAAGTGTATTGGTGATCTAGCTATTGTAGTTTCTTTAGAAAGTACGGATGTTCCGGATAGCCTTTCCTATGAATAAATCCTAGTTGAGATCCTTGATCGCCAGATTCGATGACTAAGGAACAAAGAAGTTCCCTTGGTTAAAGTTCTTTGGCAGAATCAGTCTATTGAGAGAGCCGATTGAGAAGCAGAAGTAGATATGCGAACTAAGTACCCTTATCTTTTCTCTGTAAGTCCAGATTCAGCCTAAGGTAACAGTTTTCCTTAGATTATATCTTTTCCATTCTCAGTTCAAGCTTTTGTAGTACCTCGAGTTTGTACCTCGGACGCTATATGGTGCTCATAATCTCGGAGGACCACAAGCTAACCCATGTTTTGTACCTACTACAATAACTGAATAATAATACTGTAAATATTCAGAAAGTAGTAGGAAACTGGCCATAAGGTTCAACACTGTAAATAGAATTGAATACAGTATAACAATACCAAAACTAAAATATCTGTCTGAAAATACTCTAGTCTAAAAAGCCTCTAATATGTCTGAACTATGGAGTTGATGGATCAAGCCCACAACTAACTCCAACTACTAAAAGTGAACTGATAACTAAAATAATAAAAGAAAAAAATCATGTCCTCAAACTATAATGACTCGCCGCTAACTTTGGTTGTTGAAAGTCTGAACAGCTAAGGGTGCTCGGGAGCCCGTGCATCTGAACCTAGGATATAAGACATTATAGCATAAAAGAAAGGCATGCGTCAGTACTTTGAATGTTCTAGTATGCTTAGTGAGGTCAGCTGAAATGCATGGGTTCATATGCATGAACAATACTAACTAAATATCATGAATATAACTGAATGAGAGTACATGCATGAATACATATACTGTAACTGAAATCATGATAACACTAGATACTGAGACTAAATACTTATTAATTGATATTTGAGTATACTGATACTGAACTACTGATAATTAAATAACTATATCTGATAGTCCTATACTTGTGGAGCTATACTGAGTTCCTAACTAAACAGAGTTACTGTATCTGACACTCCTAAATCTATAGAACTGAACTGAGTTCTATACTGAGACTGAACCTGAGACTGAGACTATGGAAAGTAATCATCTAACTGACATGCCCCTTCTCTAACTGATTTAGAGACCAAATTATTACCCCAGTTGGAAGGTGTCAATACCATGCCACGGGTAAGGACAAGTCTTGAGTCACCTCATCTGGCAAGTGCCCTGAACGAGAACGGCGGTACCCTCAACTGGAAGGTAAATCACCTCATCAACCCTCAACTGGCAGGTTGATGTCTCAACCTACATTGACTATGTAGTTCTAGAATTCAAGGAATTCTTCTAAGGATTACACCCTCTACTGGCAGGTGAGTCCCCATCCGTGGGTTCACTCAGTGGTAAATCCTACACCCAACTGAATAGATACTGGACTGAATACTAAACTATACTAGGCTGGACTGAACTATTACTAATCATACTATTTTACTAAACTGAGCTAAGTTTACTGAGTTTCATGGACTGATGGAATACTACTGAATTCTGTTAATTGACTGAGTACTGCTGAGTTTTGAATAGAGTATTGTGACTGACTTATGAATACTACTGAGATTTTCCTAAATTTTGTAACTGACTGAAGCTCAAGGTAAGCAACTAAGTTTTTGGGTATTGAATACCCCCAGGACTTGAGAGCATGCAAGGTGAATCATAGAATAAGCTTGAAAAGTATAATCATGTGCACTTATTCACAACTCATTCATGGAAACATTTTATCAAACACTTGCATAATACAACTTGCGCATAATCTAACATTACATGATCTCTTTCCCTTAGTACTTCACATGAGTAATTCATCAAGCACTTGCTGAGCATACATAAGCACATAACACTAAACAACAAGTAGACATCTTAATTCAAATCCCCATTGACAATTTCAAGGGTTTTACATGGATCCTCATGATATTACATACATACCAATTAACCTCACATGAAACATATCATAAAACATGGATTAGAATCCCAATTAATTATTATAAACATGGATATAATCAAACCCAACATGGAATTCATGAAATCCAAAAACTTAAAGTTTAAAAATAGTTTATTGGACTCCAAGGATGGAAGGGACCCTTAGATGAATACTTCACATACCTTGATTACTACTTTTGAGAAGATTGAAGTGAGTTCTTGAGACTTAAATTCTTGAACTTGATGAGGCTAGGGCTTGCTCTTGAGAGATTTTATGAGTAAAGAATGAGAGTTTTCCCTATAAGTTGATAAATTTTGCGTTAAGGCTAAATAAGGGTAGGGAAATGACCCATTTGCCCCCATAACTCGTATTAAAATAATATTAAATAGGGCTTTCCTCGCGGGTCGACCCCTGCTTGGGTCAATTAGCCATCGTGATGTGACCCATACTTGGGTCAAGTTTCCATCATGGTGCGACCCTTACTTGGGTTGACTGGCCCTCGCGACGCGGGGCTATCACGACCCTTCACTATTTTGGGCATCCAAATTTGCCCTTACGCTTGTCCAAAAAAACTGAAACTCGGCTGAGATGACCTTCAAGTGACCCTAATCATGAATTAATTTAAAAATTAACTAACTAAGGCCGGGAAGGTTGGAAATAAAATCTTTCAAATTTGGAAGGCTAAAATTATTCTAAGTGTTGATATGTAGCTAAAATTTTCTAAGTTTGGGGCCCTCTTAACAAGATTAAAGGACTGAGTTAAGCTAAGAATTTTGTGGGGTCTTGCAATATCTCCACCTTCAGAATATTCATCCTCGAATGAGACTGACTAAGATGGGAGAACTGACAGACTACAAGTAAGTATTGGACATACACAACTAAAACATGATTTCATGGCTGAGACTACTATTATACCGGAATTTCATACTGAACATGCATATTAGATGCATGATTTCATAACTGATATAACTGATAGCCTGAGTTTATATAAACTGAACTTGCATGTCTGATGCATGGTTACATGACAGAAAACTATTCATGAATGCATGACTGAATATGTAACAGTAACTGATACCAAGTTTATGAGGAACATCTGAGCATGGAACTGAATAAGTTTTTGAGAAAAATTGTTACCTTGAGCTGAGTTTGAGTTTGCAGAGAAGAGGTGAGGATACTTGTTCTGCATATCTACTTCTTCTTCCCTCATAACTCCCTTAATTGACTTATTTCGCCAAAGAACTTTGACTAGAGGGACTTTTTTGTTCCTCAGTCTGTGAATCTGATAGTCAAGGATTTCGACTGGAATCTCTTTATAAGAGAGACTGTTCTGGATATCTATTCCCTCTATCGGGACTACAGTAGTTGGGTCACCAATGTATTTCTTAGGCAAGGAGATGTGTAACACTGGATGCACTAAAGCTAAATCTGAAGTTAACTCAAACTCGTAAGATACCCTTCCAAAATGGCTGAGAATTTGTAAGGACTGACATATCGGGGACTAAGTTTTCCCTTCTTGCCAAACCCCTTCACTTCTTTCATAAGAGATATTTCAAATACACATAATCACTGATCTCAAACTCAAGATCCTTTCTGGGCACATCTACGTACAATTTTAGTTAGCTCTGAGTTGTCTTAAGCCTTTCCCTGATCAACTGAACTTTTTTTAAGGTATCAAATACCAAGTGAGGCCCTACCATTGTGGCCTCACCCACTTCAAACCAACCAATGGGAGATCTACACCTTATCCCATAAAGCACCTCAAACGGATCCATCTAACTACTAGAATGATAGTTGTTATTGTATGCAAATTCGATCAAAGGCAAGTGGTTATCCAATTACCTTTAAAGTCTATCAAACATGCTCGTAGTATATCCTCTAAATTCTGAATGGTCCTTTTTGCTTGACCATCTTTTTGAGGATGAAAGGTTGTACTGAGGTAAACTCGAGTACCAAGACCCTTTTAGAATGCCTTCTAGAAATGAGAGGTGAACTGGGTACCTTTATCTGAGATAATAGACAATGGAACATTGTGTAATCTGAACAAATCCTTGTATAGAGTTTGACATAATCCTCAACTGAATAAGAGGTATGGACTGGTAGGAAATAAGCTAATTTGGTCATCCTATCTATGATAATCTAAACTGAGTCATGCTGACGATGAGTATGAGGCAAACCCATCATAAAGTCTATATTCACGTTTTGCCACTTCCACGTGGGAATGCTGAACTCCTACATAGACCCAGTAGGCTTATGATGCTCAATCTTAACTAGATGACATGTTGAGAACTTAGCCACAAACTATGCAATATCTCTCTTTATCCCATTCCACAAATAGATCTCCTACAAATCATGGTACATCTTAGTGGCCCCTGGATGAATAGAATAGCGCGCATCATACACTTCTACAAGAATTTTCTATCTTAAGTCATCAATACTTGGCACACATAATCATCCCTGACAACAAACTACACCATCTCCCCCTTGGGAGAAAACCTCTATCTTCTGATATCTGACTGATTCTTTCAACTTGGCTAGACTGGGATCTCTATCCTGCTTTTCCTTAACCTTAGAAACCAGGGATAATTCTGGACTACTCTACACCCATACACTACCTTTTGCTGAATTGACTAAGCGGACACCTAGTCGGGAAAGCTGATCAACTTCCTGAACTAACTACTTCTTATTATCTCCCACGTGAACAACACTATCCATATACATTCTACTGAGAGCATCAGCCACAACATTGGCCATGCTCGGATGGTAAAAAATACTCATGTCATAGTCTTTCAGCAACTCCAGCCACCTTCTCTAACGGAGGTTTAGGTATTTCTAAGAGATCACATACTTGAGGCTCCTATGGTCCGTGAACACATCAATGAGCACCCCATACAAACAGTGCCTCCAAATATTTAGGGAAAATACTACTGATGCTAACTCAACATCATAAGTGAGGTAGTTCTTTTCATGAGGCTTAAGCTATCTAGAGGTGTAGGATATAACTTTTCCTCTATGCATTAACACACACCCCAAATCAACCCTGGAAGCATCACAACACACAACAAAGCCGTATGAACCATCGGGTAAAGTCAACACTAGAGTTGTAGTGAGTCGAGTATTCAACTCCTGAAAACTCTTTTCACAAGAATTTGGCCACTGGAATTTAACTTTCTTCTGAGTCAGTCTGGATATAGGGGATTCAATAGATGAAAATCCCTCAATAAACCTTCGGTAATAGCCTACCTAACCAAAGAAACTCTTGATATCTGATGGAGAGATGGGTCTGGGCCAGTTTCTTACTGCTTTGATCTTTTGGGGATCAACTCTAATGCCATCATCGGAAACTATATAGCTGAGGAAAGCTACTGAACTTAGCCATTATTTGCACTTGCTGAATTTGGCGAATAACTAATGATTTTTAAGGGTCTATAATACTATTCTGAGATGGTTTGCATGGCTGTGCTCACTACAGGAGTAGACAAGAATGTCATCTATGAAGACTATGATGAACATGTCCAAGTACTACTTAAACACACAGTTCATCAAGTCCATAAAAGCTGCTGAGGCATTGGTAAGACCAAAGGACATGGCTATTTTTGGGATGTCATATTCTCTGACTCTAAGCTGATGATAGCCTAATCTAAGGTCTATTCTAGAAAAATTGTTGGTGCCCTGAAGTTGGTCAAACAAGTCATCAATTCTGGGAAGGGGATACTTGTTCTTGACTGTGACTTTATTTAACTAACGGTAGTCAACACACATTCTGAGAGAACCGTCTTTCTTATGCATGAATAGAATTGGTCCACCCCACAGGGACGCACTGGGTCTGATGAATCCCTTATCTAGGAGATCCTTCAATTGTTCTTTTAACTTCTTGATTTCTGGTGGAGCCATTCTGTATGGTGGGATAGATATGGGCTGAGTATCTGGAAGGAGATCAATTTTGAAATCAATTTCCCTTTCGGAAGGAATTCCAAGAAGATCTTCGAGAAATATATCTGAGAATTCACATGCTACTGGATTTGACTCAAGACTGGGAGTTTCTGAACTAGAGTCTTTGACTCACAAAAGATGATAGACACATCTCTTATATATCATTTTTCTTTCCCTTAGGTAGGAAATAAGCTGACCCTTATGTGCTGAAGTACTACCCCTTCATTTTGGGACAGGCTCATTCAGAAACTAAAACTGGACAATTCTATTTCTATTGTTGACTGAGGCATATTAGGAATGAAGCCAATCCATGTCGAGAATGACATCAAAATTGGTCATCTCTAATTCAACTAAGTCTACTAAAATAACTTTCTCAGATACCATAACCAGACATTTACTGTATACCAACTAAGCTATAATGGATTTACCTGTTAAGGTAGAGACTAAGAAGGGCTCTGCTAGAATTTTAGGACTGACTCAGAAGTCAACAGCTATGTAAGGAGTAACGAAGGACAAAGAAGCTCCTGGATCTAACAAAGCATAAATATATGAATGATAAACTTATAACGTACCAGCAACCACATTAGGAAAACTCTCCTGATCCTATCGGGATTGAAGAGTATAGAGTCTATTTGGGCATTGCCCACTAGTGGCACTAGAAGCGGCACCCTACTGATTCGAGCGACTGGAGTGAGCTAGGGGATGATTATACTGACCCTGAGACCCTGACTGGGGACAATCTCTAACTCTGTGGCCTGGCTTACCACACCCAAAACATGCATCATTGTTGGCTATGCAGATACCGTGGTGGTTTCTACCACTTTTTTGACAAAGGGGATTGGTTCGGGCACTGCTAGTACTACCCTGAGGCTTAGGGCTTGGTGCCCTATCTTTATTTCCGTCTCTAAATTTTGGCACTGGAGCACTGGCTGAGGACGAAGCTGGAACTGAGGATTTCAAGCAAAACTGAGAATGATTCTAATTCTCTGACATAGGCTAAGTGAAGTTGAAACTACCTATCCTCGCTCACTTGTTCTCCCTCTCCTTCTCCCTATTCCTAGCCTCTTTTATATGCTGAGCATAGACAATGAGCCTGGATATATCTATCTCCTTAATTAATATTGTGGTCCTACACTCCTTGACCATACTACTAGACACTCCAGACACAAACTTACTCATCTTAGATCTGCTGTCTTCCACCACATAAGGAGCGTATCTAGATAGTTGAGTAAAATTTAGAGCATACTCTTTCACGATCATGTTACCTTTCCTGAGACTGATAAAATCTAACACCTTGGCCTCTCTCAACTTTAGGAGAAAGAATTTATCTAGAAAAGAAGTGGATAACTCTTCCCATTCTATGGACCCTTCATATATAGCTCTTTCCTCTTTCTACTATTTAAATAAAGAATGAGATATATCCTGCAATTGATATGTAGCCAACTCAGGGCTCTCGCTAGCAGTCACCCTCATAATGTTTGTAACCTTCTAAACCTAATTAAGAAATTCTTGTGGGTCCTCATCTTACTTTGACCCAGAAAAAGATGGAGGTTTCATTTGGGTGAAGTCCCGAATCCTGAAAGCAATGGTATTGGCCACTGGGTTGGCCGGAACAACAACTAGGCGTTCATTCTAGGCTACCACAGAATGAACTAGGGTGGTGAATACTTCTCTGAATTCAGCGTGGGAGACATATTCATCTAGAGGATATGGCTTAACGGGCTGGGGTTCTATATGGTCTCCTGCTCCACTTCTCTTAGTCCTATTTGGAGGCATATTTTGTAAATATAAGAGAAAATTAGATTAGAAAGAGGGTTTAACTGGAGCTCATGCTTACTCGTACGCCATGAATACTGAAAGAAAGGAAACTGTTCCTAAAACATCTCATAGCCTCTTGTCCATAAGTGTGGTGTAGAACAAACCCATGCACAAGACTCTACTAGATGCAGCTTTCAGACTTCCTAGGATTCTATTGAACCTTAGGCTCTGATACCAAGTTTGTAACATCCTGAGTCTGTAGCCCGAATGCTACACGGTGCTCATAATCCTGAAGGACCACAAGCTAACCCATGTCTGGTACCTGCTATAATAACTTAAAAATAATACTATAAATATACAAAAAGTAGGCAGAAACTGGCTATAAGGTTCAACACTGTAAAAAGAATTGAATATAGTATAACAATACCAAAACTAAAATATCTGTCTGAATATACTCTAGTCGGAAAAGCCTCTAATATGTTTGAACTGTGGATTTGATGAAACAAGCCCCCAACTAACTCTAACTACTAAAGGTGAACTGATAACTGAAATACTAAAAGAAAATAATCATGTCCTCGAATTATGAGGACTTACCACTAACTCTGACTGTTGAAGTCTAAACTTGTAAGGATGCTCGGGAGCTCGTGCGTCTGTACCTATGATATAAGACATTATCGTGCAAAAGAAAGGCATCCATCAGTACTTTAAATGTACTGGTATGCTCGATGAGGTAAGCTAAAATGCATGGGTTCATATGCATGAACAATACTAATTGAACATCATGAATATGACTGAACAAGAGTACATACATAAATATGTATACTGTAACTGAAATCATGATAACACTAGATATTGTGTCTGAATACTAATTAACTGATATCTGAGTATAATGATACTGAATTACTGATAACTGAATGACTATATCTGATAGTCCTAAATCTATTGAACTGTATTGAGTTTTGAACTGAACTAAGTGATTGTATCTGACAGTCCTGAATCTGTAGAACTGAACTGAGTTCTATACTGAGACTTAATTTGAGACTGAGACTATGGTGAGACTGAGACTATGGGAAGTTATCATCTAACCAACATGCCCTTCTCTAACTGATTTGGGGTTTAACTTGTAACCTCAGTTGGAAGGGTGTCAATACCGTGCCATAAGTAAGGACAAATGTTGAGTCACCCTCATCTGGCAGGTACCCTAAACAAAAATGGTGGTACCCTCAACTGGTAGGTAGATCACCTCATCAACCCTCAACTGGAAGGTTGATGTCTCAACCTATGCTGGCTACATTATTCTAGAATGCAAGGACTGCTTCAAAGGACTACACCCTCTACTGGCAGGTGAGTCCCCATCCTTGGGTTCACTCGGTGCGGAATTCTACACCCAACTGAATAGACACTGGACTGAATTCTAAACTGTACTATCCTGGACCGAACTATTACTAATCATACTGATTGACTGAACTGAACTGAGTTTACTGAGTTTCATGGACTGATGGAATACTACTGAATTCTGTTAATTGACTGAGTACTACTGAGTTTTGAATAGAGTATTGTGACTGACATATGAATACTACTGAGATTTTCCTAAATTTTGTAACTGACTGAAACTCTAGGTAAACAACTAAGTTTTTGGGTATTGAATACCCCCAGGACTCGAGAGCATGCAAGGTGAATCATAGCATAAGCTTGGAAAGCATAATCATATGCACTTATTCACAACTCATTCATGGAAACATTTTATCAAAAACTTGCATGATACAACTTGCACATAAGCTAACATTACATGATCTCTTTCCCTTATTACTTCACATGAGTAATTCATCAAGCACTTGCTGAGCATACATATGCACATAACACTAAACAATAAGTAGACATCTTAATTCAAATCTCCATTGATAATTTCAAGGGTTTTACATGGATCCTCATGATATTACATATATATCAATTAATCTCACATGAAACATATCATAAAACATGGATTAGAATCCCAATTAATCATTATAAACATGGATATAATCAAACCCAACATTTAATTCATGGAATTTATGAAATCCATAAAGTTAAAGTTTAAAAATAGTTTCTTGGACTCCAAGGGTGGAAGGGACCCTTGGATGAACACTTCAAATACCTTGATTACTAGTTTTGAGAAGATTGAACTGAGTTCTTGAGACTTGAATTCTTGAACTTGATGGGGCTTGGTCTTTCTCTTGAGAGAGTTTATGAGTAAAGAATGAGATTTTACCTATAGGCTGATTAATTTCATTTTAAGGCTGAATAATAGTGGGGAAAATAATCCATTTGCCCGTACAACCCATATTAAAATAATGTTGAACAGTGTTTACATCATGTCGTAACCCTTTATTGGGTCAATTAGACATCGCGATGCGATCCCTACTCAGGACAAGTAGCCATCGAAGCGCAACCCTTACTTGAGTTGATTGGCCATCGCGACGCGGGGCTATCACGACCTTTAACTATTTTGGGAATCCAAATTTTCCCTTACACAAGTCCAAAAAATCCAAAACTTGCCTGAGATGACCTACAAGTGACCCTAATCAAGAATCAATTTAAAAATCGACTAACTAAGGCCGAGAAAGTTGGAAATAAAATCTTCCAAATTTGAAAGGCTAAAATGATTTTAAGTTTTTATACTTAGCTAAAATTTTCTAAGTCTGGGACCCTCTTAACAAGCTTAAAGGACTGAGTTAAGCTAAGAATTTGGTGGGGTCTTACAGTTTTATGTAATCATCTTTATGTCATTTCATAAATTCATGAGTCAAGATCAGTCATGTAAACATGTTTTTAGTTATACAAGTTTAGTACATAATTTTTGTCCCTCAGTATTCTAAACTTAATCAGTCTTGTTCAATGATGAGTGCTCCCAAGGGGGAGATATTGTAATACCCCGTATTAAACTTTGCTTTGTTCAACTCCTAGTTCTTACATAAGAGGCTTGAAGCCTGGATATTTCACGAAGTGTTGAAAACTCAGTCTTATTTTTGACCTATTAACTTTAAGGATTTTTAAGTTGAAGTTTCAAAATTTGAGGTGATGGTTTTTAATTTAATTCATGTTCAAGGGTGCAAGGAGCATGTCTTGAGGAAGTTTCAGATTTTTCGGACAAGGATTGGGTCGTCTTTTAATTTTGATTCTAGTAGCTTATTGCGATTGCATCACGTCACGCCCTATATTGTGATGAGTATTTCATCGCATTGTGCTAGGCCTCCAAACAACATTCCATTCATGAGTTTAATATTTTGAGGGGCAGTTAGGTTATTTCCCACCGACTCAATTCATAAAAGCATAAGATTAAACGACGGTTAAGGCATTATTTTCCCATTCTCTTTCAGTTTTCTTTCCAAGAAACCCTAACCTCCTTTCAAGAACACCAAAATTCCATTACTTTATCTTCAAGATAAATAAGAATTTAAGTTTCCTAATTTAAGAATTCAAGAAAATCTTTCAAGATCATCTTCAAGGCTTTCTAAGTCAAGGTTTATCCATCAAATCAAGCATATTAAGGGATGTGGGATTATGAACAAGAGTATCCTTTCACCCTTGTGCCCAAATTTTATGATTTTAAGATTCTATTTACATGTTTTAAAGTAGGTTTTATACCAAAGTTCATATATTCTTGAAGCATGTAATTATCCTGAGATTTAGAGCTTTAAGTATATCAAGAAGTGCTTATGTTTATGTTTTTAACTTACAAGATTTATATTATGAATGAGATTGCACTATCTTGACTTGTTAATTTTGAAGTATTTCAAGAATTATATTTAGCATGAAGTTTTGGGTATGAATTTCACAACGCCCAAGCGCATAAGCAAATGTACGTGGTCTACCAAGTAATATAGTGGCCTTCAATCCAACAGAGATTAGTTTTGGCAATGATTTGATTTCAGTTCACAATTTAGATTCACTTGATGTGAGAGTAACCAAGAGAGAGAATTGAGTTTTTTAAATTTAAAGTAAAGTAAATAAAGCATAAAGTAAAGATCTTATAACAATCAATAGGAGAAAACTCAGGGTTGAAGCACACTACCCAATCATATTATGCTATTGGATTTCATTTGTTGACTTGCTTATCTTTGTTGTTGATTCGTAGGGTTAATATTGCGATTATGGTTTCCCAGCCTTTAATTTATTACCTAAGTTGAACCTTACACCTAAATCATTGAGCAAGAATGTAATAACTCACTTAAGTTCTTAACAAATATCATCCTATATATGAATCAAGTAAGGTATCTAAGTAAATCTCTGTCCTACATACTAATTAAAGTTTCTTATTTTATAAAGAATCAAGAATCATATTTTGCTTATTCTCATGTTCTATCGCCCTATTCCCTCTCCAGAGTTCACAAGGTTGACAGTAGATGTATTTTAAGGGTCGCGAATCCTTAAAATAGTTAAAATGAGAATAAACAAACAACCAATACTGATAATCAAATAAAACAAACTTAATCCATAACAATAATAATGACGTTCTTGGCTTCAACCCCAGAAAAGGGTGTTTAGCCATGCATAGTCATAATCGTAATAAAAAAAATAGTAATTAAAAACTAAAAACATAGACATAATAAGAAACTAATGAAGAAGCCGTAGCAGTCCTTTGCACTCTAAAATATGCTAAAAGGATTTTTAAAAACGTGATACAACATGTATTTATAGTGTAGGAGCAAGCCCTTCCCGTGTTGAACAAGAAAAGCTTTAGATGTTGAGCCTGGGAGTGGGTGGGGTGGATACCTAGGTTCATATGAACAATAGGTGGGGTGGATCCATGGTTATAGCCCCGCTACAGGTAGGGTAGCGCCTCAACATCACCGTACCTCTCTGAAATTTGCTCTCCGAAATTTGGTTAAGTATTGAGTCTCCCCTCTTGATCCTTTGTCTTGTGGCATATTTACCATGGATTCTAAACTTTTTTACCATCAAAATATCATCATATTAAGATCCAAAAGCCTTCTACATCATTATACCAAACGAATTAAGAGAGAAACACAACATAACACCCATAACGACGAATCAAAACAAGAGCGAAACATAGCTAGTTAGCATTGATCTTTCCCTTATTGTTCCAGCAATAGACTCATTCAAATTGAAATTTTCTCATTACCAACAAGTTATTCCACTCATAATTACACATAAAAATCATTAGGAACACTTTAAAAACAATAGAATCTACCAGAATTAACTAGACAAGCACCTAGCTCAAGCTAGTAACACTAGTTTTCCAAGTTGAATTCTAAATGAATCTTTTAAGTACAAACTTGTTTTGAACTCACTTTAAACTTAATAAAAACATGATTGAACACTTATATGCACATTTATCTCATTATCAACCCATATATCACATGAATCGTCCTCAAAATAAGGCTAAAAGGCTATAATAGTGACGCTAGAATGCATAAATACACCCAACATCACCACCCTACACTTAAAGCCTTGTTAGTCCTCGAACAACTCTTTACTATAAACCACATGAGCTGGAGATTCTAAACTTCTACTACATACAAGAAACTCAAGTTAGTGCTACAATGACTACACGAAATGCAAGATACTATACGTAGCATGTTATAAACACAATTGAAAGCTTATGAACACTACTCCAAAATATCCACGCCTTAAGAATTGACTCACCAAGTTGGAAAAATCATGCATATCATTCAATAAAGGACATCATACAAGTCATCCACATTCATCAAACATGTGCCCTTCACAACAAGAGAGTTACCCATAATCACTCACAATTAACTAATTCATAACATAATGGGTACAAGAATCAAATTATGCTCACTCTCACAAGGAATTCACAATTTACACACAAATGAACCATAGGCTTGACCTTATTGTAATGCTTCACTAATAGTCGAATATAAAACTTAAGATCAATTAGGATTTTTTTTGGGTTGTATGTAGGCTAAGAGATGGATAGGAACTATTTGGAAATAGTGACTAACCTCTCTAAGCACTTTAATAAACTACATTATAAATTTAAAATCACTCTCCAAAAGCCAAACTACACTTATTCATTCATCCATACCTTTTGTTTTTATCCTATCTCTTTTAAGCATTTTCACAAACACTTGGTGGGCATGTTGTTTATTCCTTCAAGATTCAATTTTTTTCATTCTCTACAATCATGAGAATATTTCTAACACCATTTATATCAATCCCAACCACCACACATCAATTATAAACACCAATAAGTATTACGCTGATGCACCAATTTCACCTTTTTCTTCTTCAATTTCTCAAACTCTTTTTTCAATTATTTCTTTTTTTTTTCATTAAAGCACTTAGGAGCTTTTTGGATCAACTTATGGTCTATCAAAGAAGGAGATTAGAATACATATGAAGCTACCAAAGAAAAGGCTAAAGGCTCAGTGGGGGTTAACTAGGATAATGCACAATGGGTAGGACAAATAGAAGGTTATAGAATAAGGATATCAAAGAAATGCCTAAATCATCTCCTAAACCCACTCTCTTTATTTTGCTTTACACACACACTGGGAAAGTTCTAGACATCACATGCAACAAAGAATATACAAATACCTCACACGCACATGGCACATGCTCAACTAATAGGATCATCATAGACTCCCAAACACATAATAGCATGAATTCAAAATTAAGCCAACAAGTAAACGAGTCATAAACATGATCCTAGGAATCTCAAAAGTAGTAATTCTCATAATTTACATGCTTATACAAATAAACTCACTTGCATCATGCAATCAAAAATAGCACCAACTCAAATATCCCACTTATTCCTATCCTAAAAATTTTAAATTGAGCCAAAATTTGGGAATTTCCCCACCCCACACTTAAAAATCTACTTTGTCCCCAAAGTCAATTTTAAAAATAAGAGATAGAAATACTCTCTGAGGCCTCTAGGCCTAGCTAGTAGCATCATCACACATAAAGGAGATCCATGGGACCCCACACTTTGTCTTTTCCATGCTTCAAGCTCAAGTTTATGGTACTCAGACTTCCCATTACCCTGTGACTCAACAAAAAACAACTACATGAAATAAAAACTAAAAAATTGAAAAGAAAAAATACCTAATTAACTTGGGTTGCCTCCCAAGAAGTGCCTGATTTAGTGTCGTGGCACGACGCAACTCAACTCAACCATATTCCTTTACCCTTTTATGCCCTTTTGGGAGCCATTTTTCATTCATTTTAGACCTCTTAAGTTTGCACTCTCAAAGTCACCATATCTCTTCATATCAACCTTTATCATGTTAGGACACAGTGATTTCATCTTAGGTCGCTCAATCAGGTAATCCGAAGAGGTCTCTGGTGGACTAACCACCCTACTCTTTTCCCCTTCAATATTATTTATCATACATAAATCATTAACTTGGGATGTAATTGTGGGTGCTTTGTATACATCAAACACCACCTCTTCATCATTTACCCTCATCTTAAGCATTCCTTCTCTAACATCAATCAAGGCCCCCCCGGTTGCTAAGAATGAATCCTCAATATGATTGGTACCTATTCATCTACCTCAAAATCAAGAATAATAAAGTCAGCAAGTATAATGAATTTACCAACCTTTATTAGAACATCCTTAATTATTCCATCTATATGTGTGAATAACCTGTCTGCCAGTTGCAACACCACGATGGTCGATCTTGGCTCTCCCAAGCCCAATATTTTAAAAAGTGATAGGGGCATCAAGTTTATGCTCGCCTCTAAGTCACTCAGTGTATGGACCGCTTTACTCTAAACTTGGATTAGGATAGCAAAATTCCCCTGATCTCTCTAATTCTTGGGGATTTTCTGTGTTATTACCAAACTACACTCTTCAGTGAGTGTTATCGCCCCTACATCCTAAAATTTTACCTTATTAGCCACCATATCCCTTAAATACTTTGCATACTTAGGCATACCTTGTAAAACATCTAACAAAGGTAAGTTAATGTGAAGTCCTCTAAACGTATCAAAGAACTTAAACATGGCATCCTCCTTCTCTTTAATTTGCCCTGAGAAAAGGGTAGTGGCAACATCTTCTTCATCTCTGATCAGCAACTTTTTCTTTTAAGTACTCAGACTTCCTTGAATTTTCAGCAATACTGTCATTTACCTGTTAGGTCACCACATCAGCATCTATCTCCTTAGTTGCCTTTGGAGATTCTCTAAGAAGATCTTTACCACTCCTCAAGGTAGTTTCCATAACTTGCTTTGGATTTTCTATCTCAGGTGGCAAACCACCTTGTGTCCTAATATTTAATGCTTTTTGTAACTTCCCAACCTACAACTATAAGATCCTCTGGGCCACTTTCTGATTTGGTATTTCTGTCTGTTGATTTTTCATATTCGCCAACAATTATGCTTGCCCAACTACAAGTTGCTTTAATATCTCTTCCATGTTGCTATTTGATTGACTTGGTTGGGCTTGTGATTGTGGGGCATTCCATGACTGATTTTGTGGTTGATTTTTCCACTTCATGCTGTAGGCATTAACATAATTAGACCTTTGAGTATTGCCTACATACATCACGGATTTTGGATTTGAAGCACACATAGAAGTCGCATGACCACTATTTTTGCATACTTTATACCAACCTGCAACTTATTGGATGGCATATACGGTGGCTGCAGGTTGTGCTGCTCCCAATTTCATGCTACTAAAGTGAGTGTTGTTCAAATTTTGTAGTGCAGAAACCTGAGCTGATAGGGTTGTGGATTGGTCCACCTCTAACACACCCGTAATTCTTTTTGTGGCACTTCTATAATCTAAATACCACTCTGGATTTCCTTGTGCTATACGGTTCAGCAATGTGTACAACTCATCATAAGTTAGTTTCAATGCTTGACCACCTACAGCTGAATCTAGCAAAATCTTTGTATTATGATCAAGAGCTTCTACAAAAGTGTGAGCAAGTACCTAATTCGACTGTTGGTGATGTAGACAATCCCGAAAAAGATCCTTAAAGAATTACCAAGCATGATAGAGATTTTCATCAGGATTCTATTTGAAGCTCACTATTTCACTGTGAAGTCTCGCATTCTTGCCTGATATAAAGAATCTAATGAGGAACTTTCTAGCTAAGTCGTCATAAGATGTGATTGAATTGGCCAGTTCCATATTCAACCACTTTTCTACTTCCCCCAAAAGTGAATGGGGAAACAGTGTCAGCCTCACATAATCTGGAGTCATTCCAATCAGAGGGAATGTATCAGTAATCTTGATAAAAGTCTGCAAGTTGACTTGTGGATCCTCGTGTGAAAGCCCTGCAAAATGTCCACCGCTAATAAAAAGTTGTACCATATTGTGTTTCAACTCAAAATTCCCCCCAGTTGTTGGTTTTTGAATTAGGGAAGTCAAGTTTGTTGGAAGTGGGACTGCCACTTCCCTAACCTTCCTACCAGCTGCTTGTTATTCAGCCATAGGAATGGTATTCTCTTTTCCCTCTTGGATTTGTAGAATTTTGGGGAGAAGGATTACTTCTCTCCTGTGTTGATGGTAAAGTTGCTCGAGTTTTGGGCTTGGTTCTACCAACCCTCAATCCCTTGCCAGCTTATAAACTTAGAAACCTATTTCCTACAAACATAAAACCAAGACCAACCATAAAACACCAAATAAATCTAAAATTAAACTAAAATAAATAAATTTCCAAATACAAGTCCCCGATAATGGCACCAAAAACTTTACAACGCCTCCAAAAAATTATTAATTCCCAAGCGCATACCCAAGTGTACGTGGTTTACCAAGTAATATAGTGTCCTTCAAGAAAGCCGAGTTATCGATCCCACAAAGACTAGATTTGGCAATGATTTGATTTCAGTTCACAATTTCAATTCACTCGATACGATAGTAACAAAAAAAGAGAATTGAGTTTGTAAATTGCAAGAAAAGTAAATAATGCGTAAAGTAAAGATCTTGTAACAATCAATAGGAGAAAACTCAGGGTTGAAGCACTCTAAACAATCATATTATGCTATTGGATTTCATTCGTTGACTAGATTATCTTGGTTGTTGGTTCGTAGGGTTAATTTTGTAATTATGGTTTCCTAACCTCTAATCTATTACCTAAGTTTAACCTTACACCTACATCGTTGAGCGGGGATGTAATAATTCACTTAAGTTCTTAAAAAATATCATCCTACATATGAATAAAATAAGGTATCTAAGTACATCCCTATCCTAGATACTAATTCAAGTTTCTTATTTTATAAAGAATCAAGAACTATACTCTGCTTATTATCATATTCTATCGCCCTATTCCCTCTCCCGAGTTCACAAGGTTGACGATAGATGTATTCTAACTGTCGTGAATCCTTAAAATATTTAAAATGAGAATAAAAAAAAACCAATATTGATTATCAAATAAAATAAACTTAATCCATAGCAATAATAATCATGTTCTTGGCTTCAACCCTTGAAAAGAGAGTTTAGCCACGCATAGTCATAATAGTAATCATAAAATAGTAATTAACGACTAAAAACATGAATGAACTAAATAAAAATAATAAAAACCTAATGAAGAAGTTGTATCAGACCTTTTATCTCCAAAATATGCTAAAAAGATCTGTAAAAATGTGATACAACATGTATTTATAGTGTAGGAGCAAGCCCTTTCCTTATTGAACAAGAAAAGCTTCAGATGTTGAGCCTGGAAGTGGGTGGGATGGTTCCCTAAGTTCATCCCCACTAAAATTTGGGTGTAAACCTAGATATATCCCTGCTATAGGTTGGACGGCACCTCAATATTGCCCTATCTCTCTAAAATTTGCTCTCCAAAATTTGGTTTAAGTGTTGAGTCTCCCCTCTTGATCCTTTGTCTTCTGGCGTATTTCCAATGTATTCCAAGCTTATTTAATGTAAAAATATCATTATATTCAGCCCCAAACTCCTCCTACATCATCACACCAAACGAATTAAGAGAGAAACACAACACAATACCCATAAGAACGAATCAAAACAAGAGCTAAACACAACTAGTTCGCATTGATCTTTCTCTTATTGTTCCAGCTATAGACTCATTCAAATTGAATTTTTCTCATTAAAAAAAAGTTATTGCACTCACAATAACACATTAAAATCATTAGGAAAACTTTAATCACAATAGCATCCACCAGAATCAACTAGACAAGCACCTAGCTCAAGCTAGTAATACTAGTTTTCCAAGTTGAACTGTAAATGAATCTTTTAAGTACAAACTTGTTTGCAACTCACTTTAAACATAATAAATACATTATTTAACACTTATATGAACATTTATATCATTATCAACCCATATATCACATGAATCATCCTCATAATTAGGCTAAAAGGCTAGAATAGTGACGCTAGATGCATAAATACACCCAATATCACCACCATGAGTTTAAAGCATGAATTTCAAGCCCTAATCTTAAGTGTTGAGATTTCAAGAAGATTATTCTTTTAAGCATTCTATGACCAGCCTATATCAAGATTTAAAGCAAGAATCGATCTTTTGATTTGAACCTAAGATGTGGAATCCACATTTGTTCATTTTGATTATAGTTTAAATAAAAAAAAAGCATAACTGGTTCTCATTATAAAACCTTATGCTATTTTTAAGGTGGATTTCCTAAAGTATGAACATTTAGTAATAGAGGAGTAGTATTTTGCATCGAGTTGGGTATGCATCCATGGTCACATGCCCTAGAACTACGAGCCGATGTAGGTTAAGCTTATTCCCAATATAGATGAAGTTAAAGATAGTGATCACTTAAGTTATGGTCTTATTCGATGGCAAGGGTAGGAAACCTCCCCTAACGTGGTCAAGACATTGGACTTCATGATAACTCACATGGTTTATGTCAGTTAGAAGAACCTCCCTAATACGCACAAATTACACCTCTCTTATGAGAGAGTAAGTAGTCGCTGTCAAATATAGAACCTAACTAGGTTAGGTGTCAAATCCCACAGGGAATACAGTGTTTGCTAAGTATTGTGATTGTTATTAAACTACTGATCTAAGGTTCTAAAATAAAGGGGGTTTGGAAATATTAACGGTGTTCTTTTGTATTTGTGTTACACAAAAGTCCAGCTACTGAGAGTAAATATAGATGTAATTTCAACGAGACTGAATTAACTAGAGTTTGCTCACCAAGATGTTTAAACCATTAGGGTTGTGAGTTTTTGTTTGAAATCTAACTTATGTATCTAATTGATGTCATTAAGATGAAGAAAGATTTCTGCAATTTTGATAGATGTTCGAAATCAAACCCATTAACAACCCCAAATTAGTTCTCTTCATCAAGGCTCCCATAACCCTAGTTATGGGAGTTTAGCTACTCATCTCCATATAAGAAATCAAAGTTATGTTGATGTTCATAAATAACTTTAGAAAAGTACTTACAAATGTCACAATATTGTTCTTCTCAATCTTTGATGGAAAATATGAAACTAATAATCAACTCTCAATCTCCAGATTTAAATCCAAATTAAAAGTAGTGCAGAGCTCTCAATAGAGGAGAAAGTAAGAAACTGAATACAAAAGATACCTACTAAACCCTAATACTTCGTATTTATATGTCCCTAGCTAAAAGGATTTAAAATTCAAAATCATAAAATTTGCGTCCAAAGTGACGGCCAACTTGGTGGTCCATCACAAGGTTGACGGTCCATTATTTGACCCGTCGCTACTGATCTTGGAAGGTCACTTTCTGGATAAAACTAATGGCCAACTTGGTGGTCCATCGTAAGACTGGCGGTCCACCATTACGTTCATCGTTGAGTCCTTTATGGATCCAGGTTCTAGATGAAACTAACGGCCAACTTGGTGGTCTGCCATAAGACTGACAGTCCGCCATTTGGTCCGTCGCCATAAGACCTGAAGTCTTGGGATCTATCTAGGCCTGATGGCTAAGTTGGTGATCCATCACAAGACTGACGGTCCACTATTTATACCATCACAGGGTCTTTTGAAGAAGTGAGTTCTGGTTAGATCTGACGGTTAACATGGTGGTTCATCACAACACTGACGGTCCACCATTTTGACCAGCTGAAGTGGTTTTTTATCATTTTTCTTAAACTTTTTCTTCAGCTAGATCCTTACCCTGAAACATTAAAAACCAGCATTAAATGCAACCTTCATTGCTTGAAAACATATAACTTTTCCAAGAAAAAAATGCAAAATGTTCTGTCGAAAGCTGGAACATCTACACCCTCAACTTAAGATTGTTGCTTGTCCTCAAGCAACTCAGCATCCAATTGAAAACATGAACCATACCCTGATAAGCAACCAACTAATGAATCACTTTGACGCAACCATTTACTCATTATTTCACTCACATAAATTTCAATCGGCAGGTTCTACACCCAGCACTGATTATAATTCAGCACACACAAATATAGATGTCATGTCCCACAGAGAACAGCAGAACTAAGCAAAACTCCAGTTGCCCTCACAACAATGAAGTCCACCACTCTTTATACTACGTGGACACAATCTAAACTCTCACGCTCATCAAAAAAGTTACAAGTATAGTCCATGTACCCATAGGCTTTCCCTTGCCATTTAATACACCCTCAAAGCTGATTCGCTAGGATCAAACAGGTCTTTTCAAGGCTTGTAATGAGGCTTTAGGCTAGGTGAGGGTACACTTTTGTGTAAAGTGACTCATTAGGACTTAATTCTCCTTGCCCTAGCAACCTTTCAGCACCAAGCTACTATTTTCATCAACTTTCTTATAATCTCCCTTAATCAATTCTACTTAAATCATCAATTCTACTTAAATCATAACACACTTTTTTAAAAAAAAATTTAGCATCAACCACCCTCAACTTATGCTGATGCAGTAAGCTAAGATGCACAATATCTTTGAACAGATCAGGGCCAAATGCTTTTAAACAATATTCTAAACCAAATTTCCACTAGGTACTTATATTTTGACAATAGCCACCCTCAACTTAGGTGTTTTGCTTAAGTTAAGATGCATAATGCCCAATATTGGGCCAGGGCCAAAGTTGAATGCTAATGCCCTAAGGAGAGTTAATTATAGTTATAGGAAATGAAGAAAACTACTAAAATCTCAAAATGGGTTCGAGTGAGGGGGAAATCTTAGAGAGGTTAATTATTTAGGCTAAGTGGACTAAACGTATAAGGAGGCCTTCCATCCTATCCTATTGAATCAGTTAGAGAATTGTATCAATGACTTAGGCAAATTCTAGGAACTACACTATGCAAGAACTCAAGACAAATCCTCACACATACAGAGGCAACTGAGTTGAACTTCTCCTACTACTCTTAGGATTTCCATCACATGATTCATGCACCTCTTACATGTTAATACCAAATGCTGACTCAGTGAAGGTTATGCATACATGTTACATGATTAGAGTAACTAATTACACATACATGCCCATAGTCTTATGCCAACATCATTCATAATTTATATCTACAAAGGGATACTAAAACAGGGAAGAAAAAAACATTTTATAAATAACATTACACAGATATTTACATCACAAGCTTAGGAAATTAGAAATTCAAAAGAAGACACCCTAGACATATCAGTTCTACTAGATAGCACATCGAGGGAAAAGAGGTTGGAAACATAACCCAACATGGTACAAGTACACCACCTCCACAGAAAAATAGATGCATTGTCCTCAAAGCATTGATTTAAAGTAAAAGGAGATGGTTTTACTTATTTTGTCTCTTATACGTCTGAGGCATCTGTGAAGTATGGAGAGGATCCGGCATCCTCACTTGGTGAAATGTTGGCCCCTAAGGTGGTAGGGGAACTCAAAACCTCACCCTCTAAGATTGGAGGAATCATCTCTTGAACTGATCCTGCACTATGCCCCCTTTCTGGGGCAGCACTAGTGGATACCCCTGCTACTTCGTCTTCTTATTTCTTCTCCTCTTTTATTCATCCTTCATTGAATTCTTTCAAGCTCTCTTAATATCATGTCATTCTCATTGTTCTGGTGTCATTTCTTCTCTTTTTCTCCTCTTTGCTTCTTTCCTTGTAGCTTTTTCATCCATTTGCTCCTTCCATTTGTGTTTTGCTAGTCTGCCCATCAAGTCCGCAATACGCTCATCAACATCACTTTTCACCAAGGTTGGGTTGAAAAACAAGCTATTGTGGCTTCTTACTCCTTAGCTCTGCAATATCCATCTTTGCTTGTTCAAATTCAGCCATCAGCTTGGCAAGGTCGGGGAGGGACAGAAAATCAAGCCTTTTGTTGATACAAAGTTCCATGGTGTCCATTCTAGTCTGAATGGTTTGTAATGAATGAATTGCATCATCCACAATTTCATCAACAAAAGGCTTAAAGTCTGCAACCCACTTATCTAGCTGTCTTTGAAACCCCTTTTGCATTTTTACTGACTTAGCAAAGTTTTCTAGTGTGAACCTACACTAAGCAAAATCTGCTCCTCCCATAGATTATGCAGAACCTGACCCTGTAGATGTTCCTTGGGGTACGTACTCAGGTGGCACATAGGTGGTAACGGGTAAAGGCATACCTGTGGGAATCTCTATAGCATCAGGAGCTGGTGCAAATTGAGTCTGGTAAGCTGGAGGCTTGGTAACACGCATCTTGAACTTTAAGTCATCTCTCTACTTCTTAAGTTCCTATTTGTGTATAGCCTATATTTCATTGTCTACTCAACAAATCAAGGGCACACCAGTCTGCCTGCATAAAGTCATGATTAAGCATAAAAATGGCAATGAACTGGAGATTTTGTGTGCCCTCACGAACATCACATCTGTAATTATCTGGCCAAAGTCAATTTGAAGCCCTGAGATCAAGTTTTCCACCAATATGGCTCTGTGTTTATCCAAGTTTCCATATACTTTGGTTGGCATTAACCTCAAACGAACAATAGCCCACCAAAACTTAGCCTTAAAACTAAGGGAATATATTTGCAATACGCTCCCGTAAGTTGGTCAACCAAGAGAGGTTACCATCCTCAGTCAAGAATGAGGCCACCCAAGGTCTTTGAGTGGAAGAATTTCTCAATTTGTACTCAAGATCAGGCACAGCAAGTGGGGCCTCATACTCTAGTTCGAACAACATCCTATTGATTGTTTGGGCTGAAATATCAACAATGACTCCTCTGACAGGTCCAGACTCTCTGTTTGGAAATTTTGTAATTGATGTCCCCTTTGAGAAATCCTATTCTACCAGTACAAGATAATTTACAAAGAATTCTCTTACCCAATTTGGTTGATAGGCTCCCGGTGGCTGGCTCATCCATTCTAGTTCATACTCATTGAACCGGCATTCCAACTCAGGTTATTCATGTAATTCCTTGGTCATAATCTGATGCTCTTTCGTAAATAACCTTTTGATCCCTCTCATAGTAGTTGTCAACCCATCATAGAACTTCTCATGTACTCCCTCTACCTGTCATCTGATCGCCTCCCAAACTTGAGGATCCTTACGTGTGACAATGTTAGCATCCTCAGGTTCATTTTCTATGTTATCCACTTTAGTTTGCCCTTCTACATTGGCATCCTAAGTTTTAACATCAGCCGGCTCAGATGGAGTGGCATTAACTATGGCCTTGTCTGGGCTCGAACTGATACATCTAGTACAATCCTCACTCTCCTCTTTAAACGGGGAGAGTAGGGGAATTTCCCTTCTATGTTGTCTGGTGTTGAATCCTAATGCGAGTTCACTGCCACCCCTTTGAGATCTTCCTCCTCTGTTAATTGTTATTTTGGGAGCCATAACACCTAAAAAAAGAGGTAAGAAATCAGTCCAAAGCAAAAATCTATCAAATCAGTGAATTTCATGACTTGACGGTCAAAATGGTGGTTCACCAGTGGTGGGACGGTCCACCATTTTGACCGTCGAACCTTATCCAATATCCTACTAATTCCTTTACAAAACAACTTTCCAAACACAACCCACTGTTGAATGCATCCTTTAGACAAAAAAGAATAGAATTATGTGCATACCTTGGTTTTACAGAGAGACAAGCTTGCAACTTTAGAGAACAAGACTATTCAAACAACTCTTCAATTGTGATCTCAACTTGATGGTGATGAAGAGAACAAGAAGAATATATGTGTTTAAATAGGAGAAAAGGAAGGAGATGTAGAGTCCTAGAGGTAATAATTTCCTTCAGCCTCATTCCTTCAAATTCTTTAAATATGAAGGGAGTTGAAAAATTTAAGGATTTGAAAGGGTTACACCGTATGTAACTGCCTTATTTTATCACTTTAAAACCTTTTTGGTAAAAAATGGGTCATTTAACAAGGCTTCAGATTCAACCCGACCAGACCCAGAATTAGGGTTACAGTGACACCAGGACTGACGGACCGTCTGATCTTTGATGGTCCACCAAGTTGACCGTTGAATCTTACCAAGATCTGAGCAACTCTACTTCATTGCAATGGTATCAGATAGTCCACCTCATTTTTTATGTTCCACTAAATTCACCATCGTAACTTACCAGAAACCAGGCCATCAAGGTTGATTTTGATGGTCAATTAGATAGTCCACCAACTTTGGGATGGTTCACCACTTTAACCATCAACTTGATCTAGTGAATGAATTTTTTTGCCTATTTGCAATGAAGGAAATGGTGAACCGTCTTGGGAAAAGTGGTCCACCGAATCGGCCATCGCTTTTGTTCCAGTAGCTTAGATTTTTCAACTGTACCACTCCTATTTTTTGCTGCAATTTTGATCCTACACACTTCACAAATGTATCAAAAATGCACTAATAATAACAACAACAACAAAAATGATTTACAATAACACATTATGGGTTGCCTCCCACTAGCGCCTGATTTATCATGGCACGACTTAGTTATCTCGATTACTCAGACTTCATTGAGATAGATAGTACCAATATTCTTTATCTAGTCCTTTGGACTGATATAAAGTTTGACTCATTGCCCGTTGACTTTGAAAATGCTTCCATCTTCATTTTAAAGTTCGACTACTCTAGATGAGTAGACCTGACTCACTTTAAACGGGCCTGACCACTTGCACTTAAGTTTATCTGGGAACAGTTTGAGTCTGGAGTTGAACAGAAGCACCAAGTTACCTTTCTGGAAATCTCATTTTTCAATCCTTCAAACATGATACTTTTTCATCTTCTCCTTGTATAGGTCTGCCCTTTTATAAGCTTCAAGAAGGAACTCATCCATTTCATTAAGCTGCCCCAGTCTCATATTTGCTGCCTCATTCCAATTCAGATTAAGATGCTTCAGAGCCCACTGTGCTTTATGCTCTAGCTCAATCGACAAATAGCATGCCTTTCCATAAAACAATTGGTATGGTGACATGCCCATAATGCACCATCCATCTTCCTAGACCAATATTTTCTGCTCGCATTCATAGTTTTGGCAAGGATAGCCTTAATTTCCCAATTAGAGACTTCCACTTGCCCACTTGTTTGTAGGTGATATGTCTTAGCTACCTTATGCTGATTAACTCCATATTTTGCCAATGCGGTTCAGAACATCTTATTGTAAAAGTGTGATCCTCCATCACTTATGATGGTACATAGTACCCCAAAGCAAGAGAAGATGTTTCTCCTTAAGAATGCAATGACTCACTACCCTTCATTATCTACTATAGCAACAGCCTCAACCCATTTTGACACGTAGTCAACCGCAACTATTATGTACTTCATCCCAAATGAGCTCACAAAGAGCCCCATCAAGTCAATGCCCCATACATTGAATAGTTCAACCTCTAACATCTTGGACATTGGCATCTCATGAAACTTTGAGATAGACCCTTGCCTGTGGCATTAGTCATATCTCTTTAAGAACTAATAAGCATCCTTAAACAAAGTGGACTAATAGTAACCGCTTTGAAGCACTTTTTTGATAGTACAATTACCAACATGATGACCTCTAACTAGGGAATAATGAGTTACTTCCCGTATACTTAACATCTCCACTTCTAGAATGCATCTTCTAATAATGCCATCCGTACACCACCGAAATAGATATGGCTCATCCCAAAAATAGTGTTTCACATCATAGAGAAACTTTTTCTTCTAATGGAAGGAAAAAATTTTGGCATTACCTCACTTACCACGTAGTTCACAAAGTCAGCATACCAAGGTACTTTTTCGAGCACTATAGCCAATACTTTCTCAACCGAAAAGGAATTATCAATTTCAAGATTGTCCTTTACTGCCTGCTCGCCTTCAAGTCTTGATAGGTGATCAGCCACTTAATTCTCACATCCCTTATGATCCTTGACCTTGAAGTCAAATTCCTGAAGTAGCAATACCCATCGGATCAACCTATGTTTAGCATCCTTCTTTTTTATTAGGTACCTCAAGGCAATGTGGTCAGTGTGTACCACTACCTTGGTACCTAGCAGATATACTTAAAACTTCTCAAAAGCATACACCACTTCTAGAAGTTCCTAATCTGTCACCGTATAATTCTTTTGAGCCCTATTTAAGGCCTTGCTTGCATAATATATTGGGTGAAAAGCCTTCTTTTTCTTTTGTTCGAGAATAGGTCCAAGTGCTACTCCACTAGCATCACACATAATATCGAATGGCTTCATCTAATCAGGAGCAACAATAATTGAAGTTTCCACTAGTTTCAACTTAAGGAATTCAAATTCCTTTCTATATTCATTATAAAAAAAATATGGCTTCCTTCTCCAAGAGTTTGCAAAGTGGGTTTGCAATCTTGGAGAAATCCTTTATGAATCTGCGGTAGAACCCTGCATGGCTAACAAAACTATGTACCTCTTTGACTGAGATAGGTGGTGGTAGTTTCTCAATCACCTCAATCTTTGACTTATCTACCTCAATCCCTTTGGCTGAAATTCAGTGACCGAGCACAATGCCTTCCTTCACCATGAAGTGGCACTTTTCCCAGTTATGAACAAGGTTGAACTCTTGACACCTTTGTAATGCCCAACTCAAATTTAGCAAGCATAGTTCAAAGGAATCACCAACAACTAAGAAATCATCCATAAACACCTCTAGGGTGTTGTATGGGCTTATGAATGTAGTCTTCTCCTGATATTCAAGAGCAATAGAAATATGGTTGTAATAAAAATACCCATCTAAGAAGTAGTACCACCCCCTTACTTCCAATTGATCAAGTATTTGATCCATGAAGGGCATTGGGAAGTGGTCCTTTAAAGTCCATGAGTTTAGTTTACTGTAGTCCATGCAAACTCTCCAATCTGTCATAGGTCTGAGAGGAATCAATTCATTCTTTTTATTTGCAACAACCATCATGCCCCCTTTCTTGGGCACACATTGAACTGGACTTACCCACTTACTTTCTGAAATAGGATAAACCACTCCTGCATCCAACCACTTGATAATCTCCTTCTTAACCACCTCTTGCATCGGTGGGTTAAGTCAGCATTGATGCTCAATGGTTGGAGTACAGTCACCCTCAAGATGTATCTTATGAGTGCAGATGCCAGGGGGAATGCCAATAATATCAGTAATAGTCCAACCTATTGCTCTTTTGTACCTTTGAAGCACCGAAATAAGTGTTTCCACCTGCTGCTAACTTAACTCAGCTGCAATAATAATAGGTAGTATGTGTTTATCTCCCAGAAATACGTACCTTAAATTCTCGGGTAGCTCTTTCAATTCCAACACCGGTGGCTCTTCAGTGGATGGCTTAGCCGGAATTGTTAGTATATTCTTCAGATCAAGATCGAGTTTCTTAGGAGCATAAGAGTATGATCCCATTCCTATCAATGCACAAACTGTCTCTTTGTACTCCTCAGTGCCCGCATGATTAAAATTCATCAAAACTGCAGCTAGGGGCTTGACAACAAATCTTTCCTCTAAAGGTACCTCCTGCACATCCTCATAGTATACATTAATAATTGAGAACACGCTTATTTCTTTCTTCTACTTCATTGATTGGTATACATTAAATTGCACCACTTTATCATTCAACCTAAATAAGAGCTCATTCGCTCGCAGATCAATCAACACACTTCCACTTATGAGGAAAGGTAGACCTAGGATTATGGGCACCTCGAAGTCCACCTCGTAATCCAAAATGACAAAATCCTCCAAAAATATAAAACTAGCAACCTTTACTAGCAAATCGTATAAAATACTAGCAGGTCATTTTATTGACCTATCCGCTATCACAAGTCGCATATTGGTGGGTGTGGGGTCCCTAAACCCAACCTTTTATACACAACTAGCAGTATCAAAATGATTTTGGCTCCAAGTTGCATAGAGCTTTAGCAAAGTCAAGAGGCCTAATAGTGCATGGGATAGTGAATGCTCCCAGATCTGCCTTTTTCTGCATAGAGACCTTGTGGAAATAGCACCACAATGATACAGATTTTCCATCATCTCAAAACTAACTGACCGCTTCTTTATGACAAGATCTTTTATGAATTTTGCGTACACGGGCATTTTCTCTAATGCCTCCACTAAAGGAAGATTAATAGTCAACTGCTTAAGCATGGTCATGAATTTGCTAACCTTTGTGTTGTTGGCCTTCTTCTTCAATTGATGGGTAAATGGAGACACTATTTTTGGAAGAGTGGTAACTACCACTTCTGCCTCTTTTCCCCTATTCTTCTCTAACTTGTCAACTATCTAACTGTTGGATAGTGCATCAGCAATAAACTCATCCGATTTCCTAAACTCCATCAGATGATCAATCTATTTTTCCTCACTATCATCTGCTACTATATCAACCACAGGCTTTCCCAAAGTAGGGCTTACCAATACATTACCACTTTTAGTAGTGCTGCCATACATGACCCATCCTTTCTTGGGTTCTGCACTGTGTCACTTGGGAGGGTGCCAGTTTTTCTCTAATTAAATGCAGTAGATAGTTGATTCATCTATTTCTCCAACTATTTTATAGAAGTAGAGTAAGAGTCAACTAACTGGTTTATTGAGGATAAATTGTTTTTTATCTCAATCAACTCGGTACTTGTTGCTTCTACTCCCTTCAATAGCTTAGCCATCATGTCTTCCATAGATATCTTCCTCGAACTAGTTGTGGTGGCTTCATAGTTTCTAGAAGGTACATATAACCCATTCTTGTCACCCTTACTCTTTCAATTTCCTTGATCACAATCCTTATATCCAGCTTTGTCATAGTAGTTCCGACCTTGGTTTCCTTGGGAACTTCCTCAGAAACCCCTCTGATTGTTCAAGTAATTGACTTCCTCCTCAGAATCGGAGTCAGCTCTTCCCTATGATGCTACTGCTTTAACCTTCTCTGTCTTTCCTTATAACAAATATTTGGTGAGAAGATCCATCTGTGTCTTCATATGAGTCATGTCTTGGTCACACTCTTTTTCTGTTTGTCTCTATTCTATAGTCATACCTATAGATACAGTGGAGCTTGCTATCTCAGAATCCCTGGTATGCCAAGCTCTACTTTGTTTTGTCATACGGTCAAGCATGTCAACTACTTCAGGAAAGGTGAGGTCCATGAATGACCCACTTGTTATGTTTTCCACCACTGTCTTAGTTATAGAGTTCAAGGCCCGATATAATATCTCCATCAGGTGGACATTGGTCATCTGATAATTTGGGCACTACATCAGCTTCTTCTTGAATCTCTCCCAAGTCTCATGAAGAGCTTTATTTGGAAGCTGTTGGAAATTGCTTATTTTGTCTCTCAACTATGCCCTTTTGGATGGCGAAAAGAATCTTTATAGGAAAATGTCTTTCTATTGCCTCGAATTAGTAATAGAGTTGGGAGTTATCCTATTCAACCATAAAGTTACCTCTCCAAATATAGAAAACGGAAATAGCCACAACCAAATAGCATTTTTCCCAACCCCTGGGTTGTCAAATGATTTGCATGTTGAGATAAAATTAACTAAATATATATTTGAATCATCACCAGAAAGTCCACCAAATAATCCTTTGAGATACAATAGCTAGATCATAGCGCTTGTAATATTAAACTTGGCTCCGAGTGCTAAGGGCAGAGAATAATAGCCCCCATTGTACCGGCTCCATCCAAGTCATCATCATCCTCTAGATTAAATTGGGAAGCTTGGTATTCTGGTCTTGCCCTCATAGGATAATTTCTGTTGACATTCCTATTTGCTGGTGCAAGTAAATTATATGCACGCCTTGGGTTTATTGTAGCTAATAAATCGTCATCCCCAGATCCTCATCATCTGGGTTTAGACTCCAGTCTGCATTATATGCAATCTACTGGTTTACTTGTGTAGGTACTAAGGTGGCTAGTCTGGCTTTTTTTGGCTGAGCAACTATTTTTTCTTGCTTCTGTTGACCATCCATTCTGCCAATAAGTATTCCAGATAAATAGTTAATAAAGGTTCACCTGATCTCCGAGTACTTGGCATACAAGATGATCACCCTGCACAATATAAAAAAACAAATAAAAAGTAAAATTTTTTGGAAATTTTGACCAAAAGTCAAGCAACAAACACAAACTTAATTGACAATCGTATTTCCCAGTAACGGTGCCAAAATTTGATACGCCCAAATTACACATCTCTTATGAGAGAGTAAGCAGTCGTTGTCAAATATAGAACCCAACTGGGTTGGGTGACAAATCCCACAAGGAATATAGTGTTCACTAAGTATTGTGATTATTAATATACTATTGATCTAAGGTTCTGAAATAAAGGGGATCTGGAAATGTTAACGGCGTTCTTTTGTATTTGTGTTACACAAAAGTCCAGCTACTGAGAGTAAATGTAGATGTAATTTCAATGAGACTGAATTAACTAGAGTTATGCTCACCAAGATGTTCAAACCATTAGGGTTGCGAGTTTGTGTTCAAAATCTAACTTATGTATCCAATTGCAAGAATTATTGAATTCTAAGGATTACCATGTGTTTCTCAACCTATTGAGTATTTTACCCTTTACTTCTCTTGAACTTAAAGGATTCATGCATTATTCAATAACACTCTCATGAGGGTTGATTCTATTAAGGCATCAACCCATTAACCCAAAGGGTAAACCTATGGAGTTCATGTGAATCACCTCTTTTCCCAACAGACACTTTCTTGTCAGACAAGTGGAGTTCATGGGCTCACTTCTAAAGTTTGCAACCAAGAGATGTCATTAAGATGAAGAAATATTTATACAATTTCGATAGATGTTATAAATCAAACCCATTCACAACCCTAAATTAGTCCTCTTCATCAAGGCTCCCGTAATCCTAGGTATGGGAGTTTAACTATTCATCTCCATATAAGAAATCAAAGTTATATTGATGTTCATAAATAACTTCAGAAAAGTACTTACAAATGTCAAATATTGTTCTTCTCAATCTTTGATGGAAAATATGAAAACTAATAATCAACTCTCAATCTCTAGATTCAAATCCAAATTAAAATTAGTGCAAAGCTCTCAATAGAGGAGAAAGTATGAAACTGAAGCTAAAAGATACCTACTGAACCATAATACTTTGTATTTATATGTCCCCAGCTAAAAGGATTTTAAATTTGAAATCATAAAATTTGCGTCCAAAGTGACGGCCAACTTGGTGGTCCATCGCAAGGTTGACGGTCTACTATTTGGCCCATCGCTGCTGGTTTTGGAAGGTCAATTTCTGGATAAAACATATGTCCAACTTGGTGGTCCATCATAAGACTAACGGTTCACCATTTGGTCCGTCGCTGAGTCCTTCAGGGATCCAAGTTCTGGATGAAACTGATGGCCAACTTGGTAGTCCGTCATAAGACTGACGGTCCACCATTTGGTCCGTCACCATAAGACCTAAAGTCTTAGGATTTGTCTAGGCCTGATGGTCAAATTAATGATCCGTCGCAAAATTGACGGTCTACCATTTCTACCGTTGTAGGGTCTTCTGAAGATGTGAGTTCTAGTTAGATCTAACGGTTAACTTGGTGGTTCATCGCAACACTGACGGTCCACAATTTTGACCTCAGAAGTGTTTTTCTATCATTTTTCTGAGACTTTTTCTTCAGCTAGATCCTTACCCTGAAACATTAAAAACCAGCATTAAATGCAACGTTCATTACTTGAAAACATACAACTTTTCCAAGAAAAAAATGTAAAATATTCCGTCGAAAGCTGGAACATCACTCCCAAAGAAAGAATAAGCGTAAAGTTTTAGAACTAAGTGTTAGATCATAAAGTTTTATCATTTTGCTTCATTACTCATGTTTATAATTTTATAGCTTTTGTTTGATTCGAGCCCAAGGTGAGTCATTTACACTTAGCATGAATTAATTGAAAATCTAAGTGCACATTGAGTTATTGATTTACTCATGCATTCACCCTATATGCTTAGTATATTCCAAAAGTACTGATCCATATATACGTCTATGTGCTACATTATTTCATAATATAGGTTCTGGTGCTCAGTTCTAGCAGTGTGATTAATTACAGACACATCCACCTATATCCCAATGCTTGGTAAGTCCTCATAGTTTGAGGACCCATTTTATCAAACATTATTATTGATGAAGTATTTTAGTTATTTGGCTTCTGGTTAGTTTGAGTCAGCTGTGGCTTGTCCTAGTGGCTCTCTAGTTAGAGGTAGAGGCTTGTCCGAGTGGTTTTTATTTTTGATTCAAAGTGTTGGTTTTAAGATTTTTAAGTTTAAGATTTTCAGTTAAGACATTATTTTAGTTATTTTGAGATTTCATATTTAAAGTTATCTTTATTATGAGCTCTAAAGTATTTATAAGGCTTAAAGGGCTAGCTTGGGACTACTTGTAGTCTTGAGCACTATGTGACGTCTAAGGTGTATGTCTGGGGAATTACAAACTTGGTATCAAAGCCATGTTTTAAAGAGTCCTAGGGGGTTAGACAAGCCGCGTTATATAGAGTCTTGATCATGGGTGTCAAGCATGCCATATTTATAAGAAAAAGGCTACAAAAAGAGTTAGTAATCATTATTTCTTTCATGATATATCATGCTTATAGTCTTCTCTAATTGATTTAATTAGTGCTTTAACATGACAGAATATGCTTCTTCACCGAGCTAATGCACACAGAAATGGTAACCAACTACCCTTGGTTGCTGACCCTTTGAATGAGAATGTGTCTCATGCTAAATTTTAGGATGTCATTCAGGCATTGGCCCAAGATATGAATGCTAATGTTTAAAGTAAGAAGCAAGTGGCTGTGCCACTTTAGCAAATTGGTAATCTAGCTGTAGCTAGAATACGTGACTTCATGAGAATAAATCCACCTGAGTTTTTTTAGGTCAAAAGTTGGTGAGGATCCATAACTTTTCATTAATAAGGTAAGAAAGATCACACAGATTATGCATGTTATTAAGGAGGAAAGTGTAGAATTGACGTCCTATAGGCTGAAAGATATTGCTTATAATTGGGTTATTAAGTGGATGGAATGTTGAGGTGAGAATGCAGCTCCTATCAGATGGCAGGTGTTTTAGGATGAATTTTTGGACAATTTCTTTTTGCATGAGATGATGAAAGCTAGGGTTAATAAGTTTATGAACCTAACGTAGGTCTCTATGACAGTGAAGGAGTAGTGCCTTAAGTCCACTCAGTTATTTAAGTATGCTCCTGAGTTGGTGCTGACCTTAGGTCTAGTATGAGTAAGTTTGTTATAAGTGTCTGATTTGGTAGTCAAGGAGTGTAGGATGTCCATGATTATAGGGGATATGGATATCACTAGGTTGATGACCCATGCTCAGAAGACTAAGGCAGAAAAGATGAAGGTAAGAGACAAGTAGAATAAAAGGGCTAGAACTAGACTATTTGAGTATGGTCAACCAAGGTCTAGGGGGAAGCCGTTTACATTTTTAGGGTGATTCAGTAGCACCGATGCCATTTTTATCCAGTTTCCCTGCACCCAAAATCAAGCAAGAGTAATGGGGCAGGACTTTTGTTTCTAGGTCTCAGAATAGTGTGGGTGGAAGGCCCAGTTATCCAATCTATATAAAGTATGGCAGAAACTATCTTATTAAGTGTTTGATGGAAAGAAGTGGCTATTATAGTTGTGGCAAGTAGGGTTATGAAATCAAAAAGTATTCATATGCTAAGCAAGGAAGCTAGCACAATCATCCCCAAACATAGGCTACTAGCGCACCAGCTCTACTAGGTCGCTCAGTTCCTCCTTAGGGTGCATCATCCAGTACCGGAGGTGGTCAACACCAAAATTGGTTCTATGTTTTACCATCCCGATTATAGCAGGAGATTTCACCATATGTTGTTACTGGTATGCTTTATGTCTTTCATCTTGATGTGTATGTGTTGCTAGAAATAGGGTCAAATCATTCTTATATGACTCCATTGGTTGTGGTGAATTTTGGGATAGGTCCTGAAAAGCTATCCAAGCCCTTCTTAGTGGCCACCCTAGTGGGTGAGTCAGTTATTGCTAGGTGAGTCTATAAGAAGTATCCTGTCACTGTCCTCTATAAGATCATACTTGTAGACCTAATAAAGTTAGAAATGATAGATTTTGATATAATTCTATTATGGATTGGCTTCATTCATGCTATGCATCAATAAATTATCGCACCCATGTGGTGAAGTTTTAGTTTCCTGATGAGGCAGTCTTTGAGTGGAAAGGTAGTTCTGAATCTCCCAAGTCATTTTATATGCTATCTTAAGGCTAGAAAATTGATATTAAAAGGGTGCATTTATCATTTAGTTCGAGTCAAAGATACTAAGTTTGAAGCTCTGATAGTTCAGTCAGTCTGTGTAGTCAATGAGTTTCCTAAGGTTTTTCCTAATAATCTGCCAGGGGTACCTCCCGATAGAGAATAGAATTCAGTATTAATATTTTCCCTGATACTCAGCCATTTCCATCCCTCCATATCGTATGGCTCCGGCCGAGCTCAAAGAGTTAAAAGAGCAGCTTAAAGACCTCCTAGATAAAGGTTTCATAAGGCCTAGTATCTCTCCATGGGGAGCTCCCATCCTATTCATGCATAAGAAAGATGGCTCTCTCCAAATATGCATCGACTACCATTAGTTGAACAAAGTCACAATCAAGAACAAATATCCTATTCCTAGGATTGATGACTTATTCGACCAGCTTCAAGGTTCAAGTTATTTCTCTAAGATAGACCTTAGATCTGGCTATAGTTACTTAGAGTAACGAAATATGACATTTTAAAGACAGTCTTCAGAACCCATTATGGTCACTTTGAATTTCTAGTCATGTCATTCGGGCTAAGGACAAATTCTATTTAGTTCAGTGGAGATCATAGGTTTGATGCTTATATGTTCTTTCATAGTTTCCATAAGATGTTAAATATGTTGGACTTGGTGGATTCTAATAGATTAGATTTCACTGTCTTTTAGTTATTGAGGCCAGCTAGACAATGGTGAAGGACTTAAGTAGAGAGTAAACTAGTTGGGTCACCTTTTCTTTCAAGGGATCAGTTTACTCAAGAGTTTTTAGAGGAGTTTTAGGGTAGATATGATAGATTTGTAGGATAGAGACCTCATAGACTTGATAACAATAGTAATATACATTGTAGAGGTTGGGATCCTCATGGTTATGCTTGGAGAAAGTTAGATTGTAATGGTCTTTTGGTCCTTTATTCCCAGTTCAGTAGTCTTTTACTTTTTAAGAGTGCTTCATATTTGGGGATCTCAGGCACTATTAGAGAGATAACGCATAGTGCTTATAGAAAGATGATTCATTAGTTGCTCAGGGAGATGACAGTCTCAATATTATGTTCCTAGGGGTGAACTCGAGGTAGGAGCATCTGGTGTAGTAGCCATATGTATGGTTTTTGTACACCTTTGATCTATCTTTGTTGTATTTGATTGTGGTTCTATATTCTCCTATGTGCTTACTTTTTTATGTTGAGTTTTGGTAAGATTCATGAGTTTTGGCAGGGTCTATTGATATTGCTAACCAGTATATGATTCTTTATCAGTGGATTGGATGTATCGATCCTATGTTATGGATTATTTCAAGTATATGATTGCATTAGATTTGGTTTTTATGAGTATTATAGATTTTTATATATTTGGGTATAATCTTCTTAATGTCTCTATTGTGGGATAGTGGTGAATCAACATTAGATATTTGTATATTCAGATTATAAGAAATAAGTCAAATGTTTTCTTAAGGGTTGTGATATATGTTGGGATTGAGGAAGTGATTTGATTATTGGGATGGTGATTTATGAATAAAGGAAGCTTACAACTGGTACACTAATATAGGATTATCTGCAAGTATTAGTAGTAGTGTACGCGCATAAGTTAGTTTGTTTTATAGGATTACATTGGTATAGTTATAGTTAGGTCAGCACATTAATAATAAGATAGACTTCATAGGATGACTAGTGATACTAATCAGATTGGGCAAGAAGACTTTGTGATGGATTAGACTTATAATACGACTAACTTGGAAATATTGTAATTAAAGGATTCAAGTTGGATAAGGGAAGATTTTTAGGTATGTTTTCCATTCAGTTGTTACTTCCTTCATGATTAGCTTTGTTTGCGTGAAAAAACTTATGGATATTAAAACTCTCCTTTGTCAGACTTGAATGAATTCAACTTATAAGTGTACTTTCTTTTGATTAGGATGAATTTTTGAATGGAAAGATGCCTAGTTTTCAGCATTTAATACTTTTGAAGTTAATTGGCTTAATGATACTTCTGCTCGTGACTTTGATTTAAAGTATGTGTTATTATTCCATGACTCTGGTGTTAAAGAGTACTGAAAAGGAATTGAGTTGGGAAAGAGATAAAGAATTTAGAAATAAGGAGTTTTGTTAAATTTAGAGTTTAGCTTTTGGATTGTATTGGAAATTTAAAATCCTTACAATGTGATTCATTGGTGTCCTAGGAGTAGTTTAATGGTGACTTATACAGATTTAATTTATTTTTATGGCATTCGTTAGAGAGATATAGTGATTATTGTACTTTTTTATGGGCTGATTTCCCTATGATATGATGGGTTACTTAGGTATGTTATCAGATGGCTCTTTATTGTACCTGACTATCAAGGACTTCGAGTTAATTGATGTCACTTGGGTATTACAAACTTCATGGGCTATGGTGATATGTTATATAAGGATTTGATACCATTTAGAATATTCAGTTTATGGTATATAGAGTTTTATGATTATTCTTGATTGCCTCAAAGTGATTGAGTGTAAGGATATGATAGCGGATTAGTAATTTAGGTATACTAAGTGTGACTTTGGGGCTTTATACTGCCTTGATATTGATTTATGACTTAGTAGATTTTGTGTGAGGATAGGTATTGTCCATTTCAACGAGTATGGTATCAGCCTTGTGGTTGCATAGATTCCTTGGTATTTTGTGGGTCCGAGGATGATTTTTGGTTTTGTGGTGTGGTTAGTGAATTGTGGTGTCCTTGGCAGATTTATATTATCGGAGTATGTTCAAAACTTCTAGCATGATCGAATCCATTTTTAGGTATAGAGAAATTTCAAAGTATAGGAACTCAGCTTTATTGTGATTTTGGCCTTTGATGCTAACATTTTGGCCTTGTGAGTCATTCTGTAAAAGATTTCTAGTTCTATAGTGAGATAGGTAGTTTTATAAATGTTACTCCACTATAGAGTGCTTGCTTGAGTTTTATGAGGGTATTTTCTATCCCTTGATCATTTTGTCACTTTTTTTACATGTACGTTTGAGGGCGAATGTGAATTTTAGTGACGAATATGTAATGCCCTTATAGTGATATTTAGAAATTCCTATATTTTGACCATTTTTTCCTTCCCCATGAGTTATTTATATCATTTATGAGTTACAAGAAAGGCTTCTATGGTCCCCGATGCATTCAGAGTGATTTATATGAGTTTGTGGTTTTGGAATAGCCTTAAAGTGATTTATTTGACTTAAGTCAATATTTTATAAAACAGCATACACTTTACCCGGCCCAGACCCTACTTCGTGGGAATACACTGGGTATGTTGTTATTGTTGTTATTGTTGATATTTGGGTGGTGATTCTGACAGTTCCATTTTTACATTTGAGCCCGAGCCTTTATTTTACATTTCAACCTCTTAAATAAAAGCTATTTAAATTTAGCCAAAAGGGGTTCCAAGGGCTAATTCGCAGTAAACAATCTCTTTTTAAAAATCCAATGATTTTATTGAGTCTGAAACATCAAAATTAGCCTAGTAAAATTATTGAGCTGTTTTTGTAGGGTGCCGAACAAATCTCAAGCATCCGTTTGAAGAGTTTTTAGACTTAGAATATAATCACCTGAATTTTGAAATCTTGATTTTTATGTGATTTGGTAATTTTTCCCTTCTCCTTAGTTTATGCATGTTGATTTTGGGGTGTAGGGGTGTTGGCATGGCTCCTAATGCCTTCAGGAGGGTTTTAGGAAAGTTTGAGGTATCTTGGTGCTTTAAAAGTTCCATAGTTGGCTTCGATCAACATTTGATTTTCCAAGTGCTGGATGGCAATTTGGACACTTCCATTAGATCCAAAAGGTCAAATTTTGGTCAATAGCATGGCTGGCATGGGTTTGAAGCTTTTAGTTTTCATTTTGACCCCACATTTGAAAAACTACTGAAGATTTCCTTAAATAGGTCCTAGGGTTAATTTTTTGAAAATGATCTTCTTTCAAATTTCGGCATTGCCATTGAATCCAAAACATTGAAATAACATAGTAGCATGTATGGTTTGTTTCTGTGGGGACCTGATCAAATGAGGGTTCGTTCAGAGCATTGTCGGCTTGCTCCAAACTCAACACTTACTGAATCTAGTGCAGCCACCTAAGCAACTAAGGACCTCTTATGATGTAAACACTTTAACGACCCATACCTCTAAAGTAGTAGCCTCTTTAAGGGCTAGGAATTGCTTAAACAGTAGTTGTATTAGCGGTTTGGTACCAATTTAGTAGCCATTGCTGAATCTAAACCCATCTTTATGATTTTTCACCATTTTTAGACTTTGAGCTTGGGGTTTGGGCAATATTTAGGGTTTTCATCACCATTTGAGCTTGGGTAAGCTCTAAAACCTCATTTTCGTTACTTTACATTGAATTATATCAAAAAAAAAACTCTTAATCTTTGTTTTTAACTTGGGACTTTGAGGATTTTTCTAGACTAGCTTTAAAATGATTTTTCTTCAATCCAGACCTTATTTTTAACTCGTTTACATGTGGATTTTTAACTATAGATTCTTTTAACCTTGTGGGATGTATTGCTAAAATAAAATTTTGGTTTTACCCCTTTTATTTTCAAACTCATTTTTCAAACACATTTTTGACCCGACTAAAATATGTGCAATATGAGTATCATTAGCTTTTTTTAGCATGTAGTCGCAGCATTTGAATGTTGTTGTCGATTTTGAGGTGGTTCAAAAAGGGAAGGCTCCATCTTGAAGTATGTTAGGCTTGGATTTTGACATTTTGAGGTAGGTTATGTCTTAACTTTCTTCAGATTGGCTGGGTAATTAAAGAACAAGTAAAACATGCTATGGGTTTGGGAAAAATAACTATGGGATGTGATTTTTGAGCTATTATATATTGTGTGATGCCCGTGTAGGGGCTTATATTCTGTTGTTATTGAGTTACAATATCATTTACTATATATTTCCTGTGCAGGGGCTTTATTTGACATCATTGGCCTTATTTGTGCATTTGGCTGCCTTGTTTCTTAATGTTATGCTTATGTAGAGGCTTGAATAGATATTATAGGCCTTATTGAGCATTGTTTGTATTTATCATAATAGAAATGCCATAGGTATGGGTTGGTATGATATTAATGTTGTCTTACATTTATGTTATTCCAGCGGTGCCCATCTAGAAGTGATATCATGAAATATTAACACATTGAGTTGATTTTTGACCTTACTTGTATATATATTAAATGGATTGGATACCTTCATACTGATTTTATTGTGAGCTTTATATCCTCATTGCAAATATACATATTCAGGAAATATCGATGCCATTGAGGAATATTATTTTTTGAAAAAAAATAAGACACTTTTAAAAATGCCTAGACCGAGGGATGTGTCAATTGGGTACATTGAGATTGGTGGAAATTTGAGATAGCATGTGGGTTAAGAACCCCAAATGGTTCCTATTTTGGAAGCATTGAGGCTTAATAGGTGTATACAGAGAGTTATGCGATGACTTTCAACCATTTTACTTCATCATACATCACATTGCATTGCATTTATAAATTCTATGTTTCCTATTATATGTTTACTTATCATGTATTTAGCTTCTATATATACTTTTGTGTATGTTGTCCCTTGATGTTATATAAACATACATGCATACATATATATATATATGTATGTATTAGAACTGTAAGTGGAGATGGAGTGAGATTTCTTTTGGAAACTTTTTTTCTTGTAAGTTTTGTGTTTATTGTATTTGATTTACTTGTATTATTATTTCTTTGATCCATTGGCCTATGATACATATCGAGTATTAGTGGACAATACTCACACCTATTATGTCCTTTCGACTTAGATCCTAGTATGAGTATGATGCACGGTGGCTGAGTTCGTGCATGAGGATTTGGTGATTTTGAGGTACTGGTACACTTTAGGTTTATCAGAGTTGACATTATCCTTCATCCTATCTATTTTTATGTCTTTATTTTGATTTCATGTATTGACTTATTTTTAGATTAAGTTTTGTATTAGATTCTCTTTACAAATGACATCAGGTCTCGGGAGTTTTATGATTTTTTTTCTATTTTCTGCTTATATAATGAGGTATTGACTAAACTTCGCTCTTAAAGTCTCGTCTTGATCTTTTATTTCCTTGTTAGTTTTATTATTTCCTTTTTGGGTGATTGCTTAAGGATGGGATGAGTGCCATTATGACCTTGTTTTAGGGTAGTGATAAATCTGTGTTAGAGCATTTGATTCATTGGTTTGATAAGTGTAAGAGCAAGATGTCTAGTAGAGTCTCGTAGATTGATATGTGGACCTCCGTATATATCTTTAAGAGGCTATAATATATCTTTAGGAAAAACTTTTCTAATTTGATTCTTTATCATCTAGGCTTTTCATATCCAATATTATAAATATGTATTCTGTTATTTTCTACACAAATAGTAAGGACTAGGTTTAGAGATGCTAGGGATGTTGAGTCAACATCAAATATGGGAGTCTTGGTTAAAGAAAGAGGCAGGGGTTGGGGTCAACCAAAAGGTAGATGATGGGCATAGAAGCTGCCCTAACTAGAGGACAATTTATGGAGCCCTTTTTTGAGCTTGAGGTTGAGTATCGAGAGATTATTATCAGATAGGGGGTATGGGACCAGCTTAGATTCTATAGAGTTAACTTGACACCCTAGTGCTTAAGGACATATTGATTTGCCTTTTGAGTCACTTGGATGGTGTTCCATTGAGTGTATTGGTATTCCTTAAGCTTTAAGTGGTGTTCTTCCATCTGTAGTGGCATCCATTTATGGTATTCCTACTTTAGAGTTAAAACCATCATTTACGATACCCCCGCGTAGGCATTCAGTGCTTGCCATACTTATAATTTCTCTAATTTCCCTGGGTACAATGATATCTTCTAATGATCAAAAGAGGTTTGGAAGGTTTATTCATTTTCCTTCCTTTAAGTTTAGTAGGACAATTGACAAATATTCCTTTTAGTTTCTAATTGACTACTAGGAGAAGTTACATAATTTCTTATCCCTTAAGTCTCATGGAGTTGTTTGTACTACATATTAGTTAACAGATATAGCTAGGCATTACTGGAGGTCTTTATCTAGTTGTAGGTCTTTCGGTTTGCCTGCTATGAATCGGGCCCAATTTTCTAAGGCTTTCTTAGAGAGGTTTTTGTCATACAACTTAAGAGATTAGATACGTGAAAAGTTTGATCACTTGGAGCAAGGCTTTATGTCTATTGCTGAGTATGAGGCATGTTTCTATTCTCTATCAAGGTATTCAACCACCAGCATTTCTAATGAGTCAGAAAGGATTCGTAAGTTTGCAAAGGGGTTAGATGGTCCTTGTTAATTTTCTACTTCCCAAATAGTTGTTTCAAAGGCTTCTTTTCAGAGTATAATTGAGCATGACAAGTTGACTAAGTCTATTACCCAGTCTACTCAGGAAGGCACCAAAAAGGTAGGCCAATAAGGCTATTTTAGTGGTCTTACTTCCCATAATAGAGATTTCTCAAGTAGATGATGTTAGCCTCCTATATAATCACTTATGTTTCAATAATTACAAACTAACATAGTAAACATATAGGACCAAATTTGGAAGATCCAAAAGATCTTGAGATGGAATGCAATCCGTAAAGATCATAGATATATGGAAGGAATCAAACAAAGAACAAACAAGATTGAAGGATCCAAAAATATGGAACCAGAAGATACTTATTATAGGAGAAAATATCAGAGAGCATATCAAAGAAGAGAATCGACATCAAGGCAAGATGATATGGTGACAAAATAAGGAAAAGGATCATCTGAATTACATAGACATATACATTGTAATACCCCAGGTTTTGGACCCTGAAATTTCAAAAGTTAGATAATACTGCCATGACTAGGACTTAGGTGACGAGTCATCAACACTCGTCATGATTCATAGGATGGGACTTGTGGTCTCTCACCAGTAAGGTAGCCTAAGGTTTCTACTCTAATCATGGCTCCTCATTAATGGTTATTAGGTCAAGTCACGAGTCATAGAGAGTGACTCATGACCATAATAGTAAAGGGCCTGGACCCTTATATAACGATTTGAGTTGACGACTCATGGTCTGACCTCACGAGTCGTTACTTGACCCACGATGACTGGGCTCAGTTTTTTTGCACATTTTCATTAAGGAGTTTTTGGTTGTTTCTTTCTTTCACACTTATTTTCGATGACTTAAAACAATAAAAGGACCTTGTTATCCTAAATTTCTCAACTCAGACTTTGCTATTTTTATCTTAAACTCCCCAAAGCAAGAGAAAACTAGGGTTGATAATGGATTCAATCTTCAAGCTTCAAACTCTAGATTTCTTTTAAATTCTTGTGTGTTTCAAGCATGTCTCTCATCCCTAACTTATATTTTACATAATGGTATAAATAAATTCAATGTTTATGTGATATAATTAATGGGTTTGAAATTGGGTTGAGGGTTTTTGCATATTTATTATTGGAATTGTTTTCCCCAGGGTTTAAATGCATTGTTCATACTGTAATTAATAGATTTTGGGGATAAATTGGTAAAATATGATATGGTTTGGAAAGCGGAATAGGTAATCCTCTAAATTGATAAATTTTGGTCTAAAATTAGGATAAACCTCAACCCATTTTGTAAATTAATATTGGAACATGGACAATTGCATGGCTTTACTTGATCTTCTACACTATTGCATTGCATTGATGGTTAAATGGATAAAATTGGCTTTGAAAGGCCTTGGTATCCATGGTTTTGGATTAAAATGGAACTTGGGAGTCTAATGGTTAAACGGATTGGCTATGGCATAATGAAATTGGCTTGCAAGAATAATTGGTATGATGATACCATAATGATAAATGTCTTAATAAATGGCTCTTGGGTTAACAGTTGGGATTATGTGAAAACATTTTAATTTGGGCTTAAAGGGGGTTATGTAGCTACCCTAAAGGTGGAGGTCTCGTGGGGATCGATACTAGAAACTATATTTGTTGACATGGAGGTCTATATGATCCTGTGATTGGTTCATAGATTATATTTTTGGGATTTCTATATCCTTGGTGTCTTTAGCCCTCTTTCGAATTTCCTCAGTTCATCTGTCTAGCATGCACTGGGTTGTGTGCCCTTAGGGCAGATAGAGCCACATAGTCAAGGTTAATGGTTTTAAACTTGCATGTTAATGACCCCTTTTCCTTATCCTGGTGTCTTATATATGTATATATGAATGTGTGCATGTGGTTTTTGCTGATTTTTGACATGGCATTATTTTATCACTTTCCCTGAGTTATATTCCAGTGCTTATCCCACTAATTGTCTAAGGACACTACATCATTTTATGATATAGGGTCCAAAAACTTTTCTATTACCTCTGTGTGGCATTATGTGTTATGGTTGTCCATTGAGTTATTATGAAGTGGTGAGCCTCTATCTTCCAAAAAGCTTTGTCATTTAATTAGGTTTCATTTTATATTTTTAGAATTGAAGAGTTCCATTGTCATGGTTTGGGGCATGTCCCGACCTAATTTGATATTTTAGTTTTAGAGGCTTTGTGGAAAAGTGTGGGTTTATTGGTCATTATGTTTGAATCATATTCTCTCTCTTAGTTTTATATACGTATCTTTCATCATGTTTGGTTTTCTTCCACTGTATTTATTTATTGTGTTCTGAATGTTAGGCTAAGGGTGTGGTCTTCGGCACTTGTGGGCTTAAGATACCTATCACGGAGTCCAGGTCTTGGGTTGGGTCATGATATCTTGGTATCAGAGAACATTTTAAGGTCATTTGGTGCCCAAAAATTTGTGTTGAGTAGAGTCCTTTTTATGGGTATGTAGCGCACCACACTTATAAGGGGAAGGTTATAAGTCATTTAGGAATATTTTACTTTTTTGTTTTCTATTTCGGGCTATAAAGTCTAGTGTCATGATCTTCTCTAACTCTTGGCTTGCTCATATTTCAGATCATGTCTCCATGAAGATCTGATGTTTGTAGAAACTCTATTGGACCCTATGTCGTACCTGAGGAAAATATGGAGGGAATTTCCCTATTTATGGAGTACAGACCCGGTCTAGGGTCCCTGCTCCTGATTGTACCACTCCACGTAGAGTTCCACTAGTCCCTACTAGTCCTCTGCGGGCTACCTGGGATGGTGATACTTATGCTCTGTCATCTTAGGGAGATATCTTTAATGCGTAATTCTGTCAGTCTATTTATATGATTTTCTAGTTGGTGGCATCTCAATTTTATCAGTCTGGTCCTTTTGGTTCTGCTATTGGTTCATATAAGTCACCCAGGTTGGCTAGTTTATGAGACTTGAATTCATTGTCATAGGGACCAAGTGCTATGATGAGATGTTGTGGCTATCTATCTGAAGTAGGGTGAATATTGGCAGTGGGAACACAACAGGAGGGAACATAGTAATAGATGGAACACATATGGACAATAGTGGGTGCTTTGATGAATAAATTTTGATGATCTAAGGTTATGGTTTGTTCATAATCAAATAGGGTCAAAATTAATGTCTCATGTTATGATGATGATCAGTTTCCTTTAAAGGACTAGATCCATGGTTCATCAGGATGTGGTACAACTATAACATCTCTGCAGAGTTTTGCCCGCTAGTGCTAACTATGCAGGTGTATAGTATACCTATTGTGAAACTAGGTCCAATCAAAATTCAAACCTGATTTATAAACTACTATAAATCGAATAGGACTCTTCTCATTCAAGTGGTTTTTGCAAAATTGGTGAAACAAAAAAACAACAAAAAATCTTTGGCTAAAGTTCAAAATCTGTGTGTTCTTCAAGTTTAATTTTTCTTAAGTCAAGTCTTGCTTTGTAATCAAATTACTCATCTTATAAGAGGAATGGCTTTCTCTTGGCAGTAGAGTGATTAGGTAGAGTTACCTAAGGTCAATCGATTAGAGTTAGACAAATGTGAGGCTTTTGAAGTGAGTAGATGTGGTTGTAGTAGATCTATTGCAACTAGTATAACTTAAAGTTAAGTTTTTGGAGTTTGTAATCAATGATATTTGATTATAGCAAAGTTTGAGTGCTTGTGAGGGCAAGCCATAGTTTTTCTCCCTTAAGAAAGGAGGTTTCAACGTAAATCACCTTATTCCTTTAATTCTTGCTAGTTTTAGTTCATTACTATTTTATTTATTTTATCATAGTCTTAGGGACCAGGTCCCTAAAATAGTCGTGCGCCCTCACATTTCAATAATTGGTTTTAGAGCGAGGACACCTAAATGGTTCACACCTAATCTAGAAGAAGGGCAATCTACCACTAGACTAGCCCTCTTTAATAGGCTACTATGGGTGGGGGAAAACTAAGATGTATGATTTTATTATGGCTAAGGACAGTGATATGATGGATATAATACTCGATGGTTCTCATGTGCCAGTTAGAGAGGTCAACAAAGGAGACATAACAATATTGGTTGTCAAAACTAGGAGTGAATTTAATGATAAAGATCACAAAAAGTTGAAAAGAATTACAAGGCCAAGAATTACAAGGCCAAGAAATTAAGACTAGATGAGTATAGTAGGATGCTTGTGAAAATGGTTAGGAAATCTGGGACTGCCTGAAAACTGCTTATGATGAAACAACTGATGTGAAGGATTCAAAAATTGGCATGATGACTACTCAGTATGAAACTTTTTCTATGAAGGAAGGAGAAATAATTCATAAATGCTTACTAGATTCACTTCAATCACAAATGATCTGCACAGCCTAGGAGAAGTGATTCCTTTTTATAATTAAGTGAGAAAAATTCTAGAATCTCTTCCTAAGTCCTGGGAAATCAAAGTAGATGCTATTACTGAGGCAAGAAACCTAAAAACTCTCACTATGGATGAACTTATTGGTAATCTGAAGACTATAAGCTTAAGAAACGGCAAGGGTAAGAGAATAAGGAATTAAAAAGGTTTGAAACTGGCCACTTTTCTTCATTGCTCTCATAATCCTTTTGGCCAGGTATGGAACATCAGTGTCTTCTTTGCTTGATTCAAACTTTGATGCCTTCAATGCCAGAGAGAGTTACCTTATTTTATTCTTCATCATCAGTGTTTGCCATAAGAGCAAACAAGGAATCATAGGTTACTTAACTATCTTCCATAGCTAACATAGATATACTTCAAGCTTTTTAGCTTCATCAAATTCATTAGAGGATTTTCCCAGATTGCCAAATCTTGTTTCACTGCATAATCAGCTGCATCTTTTCTTCTTGACTTATCAGGAACCCGTTCCTTCTTATTTCCTTTATTATCTCCAGACTCTAGATATTCTTAATAGTCTATTTTGTGCAGTGGACAATCCTTGATAAAATTCTTAGGACTTCCACATTTGTGACAAACTTCAACTACTCTGCTAGAAAGATAAAAATAGCTTCCAAATGTGTTGATTTATTTTATGTATGAGCTAACTTCTAAGAAAAATACTCCAGAAGAGAGTAGAAAATCAAGAGCTTGAATTAATTGCCTTAACTCTCCAAATATCTTAATAGAAGAACTGTTCACAAAACTGAAATCTAAAAATCTTAATTTAATGAGTCAACTGGAGAGAATAAATGATTTTGATGGTAAAGGGAAGAAAGAAGCCTCAAGGTTTCAAATTGAGCTTGAATTAAAATTGAGGGATTCGCAAAATCTCCTCATGACTGCACTCCACAAGAATGAAGAATTAGAAAGGGATCTGGTCCATGTAATAGAAGATCTTAAGAAATCCCTAAAATGGACCACATCCTCACAAATCCTTTTTAATTTATCTAGTTAGGGAGTCAATAATGGTAAGGGCCTTGGATATTAGTATAGAACCCACTCACTTGGGTCTCCAATAAAGGTTGTTCATGGTGTTAAAAGCAAGGTCCACAAACCTCTATGTTCTCATTATGGAATAGATGAGCACTTGAAGGAGAATTATCAAAGTTGGCTTAGAGCTAAAATGAATAGTGCTAGGTACATCAATCAAGAGAAATCTTATCCTAAGGGTTCCAAACCCTTGAGAAATTTGAAGAAGAACCCACTGCTTAGACGGGACAAGAAAGATTTAATAACACTTTTATCTCCTTTTTGGGAACTCAAACTCAAGTGGGTTCCCAAATCTAACAAGTCACTCTGTTTGCAAGTAGGAGAAAGAGAATGCAGCTAGAACTGGTTCATGGATATTGGATGTTCAAAGCATATAACTGGGAGGATTGATTGTTTTCTCTCTCTCAAGACACTTCATATAATACCTTGTAATATTCTTATCTTTGTTCATCTCCTAGTTGCATGCATAAGAGGCTTCAAGTCTGAAAATTTTATCAAGTGTTAGAGACTATCATATTTTTGGCCTTTTAACTTTACGGATTTTTAAATTGGTCATCCCGACCCCTAGGTATTGGTTTTTTAGTGAACTCATGTTTGGGGATGTAAGGTGCATATCTTGGGGAATTTTTGAATTTTTTGGATGAGGATTGGTGTAAGACCCCGCAAATTTCTTAAGCTTAATTCAGTCCTTTGAGCTTTTCAAGGGGTCCCATACTTAGAAAATCCTAGCTAAGCTTCTAGACTTAGTTTATTTAAGCTTTTGAAAGTTGGCAATCTTATTATGCGACCTTAACTTCCTTAAAGGGGTCTATATTTATATAAATAATGATCAAGAAGATCAATAGGTGTTCCCGGACAAGTTTTGGATTTTTTGAAACACATTTAGATCATGTTCGGAGTTCCAAAATAGTAGACCAATGCAATTTTGGTGTGCCGCATTGCCAATCGCGTTGGTCAATATTTATGCAAGCTGCTAGAGCCAAAACTTTTGAGACTCGACGCGATCATGGAGCGATGCATCAAGTATCGCATTGCATCAATCAATGAGCCACATCACTTATAGCATCGGCACCCAGTTTGTTTAGTCATTAAATAACTGCGTCCTCAAGGGCAAAAGGGTAAATTTCCCATCCCTATATAAGTCCAGAAACATGTAATTCAACTATTTTTCACCCAAATTAGAATTTTCTCTCTCAAAATCCATCAAGAAAAAGCTTAGGGTTTTTCAATTGAGGATCCAATTTCAACAACTTCACAGTTAATCCTCAAGAATCTTCCATCCAAGGTATGCATAGTGTTCATTCATGGATCCCTTTCATCCATGAAGCCCAAGAATTCAGTTATATACTATGAATTTGATATTCATGTTATGGGTTGATTATGTTCATGTGGTTTTTGTTGTATGATTCTCAAGTTGGAGTTTTTATGTATTTTTATAAAAATATGTTAGCACGTGAGTTGAAAACCATGAATTTTAGATGGTTATGATATGTTAATTTGATGATTATGCCATGCACTAAGTCATCCAACCTAAGTGTTTGATAAAATGCCTAAGAGACTAGAAATTATGTAATATAGTTCAATTGTGACTTAAGTGATGGAGTCATGTTTTACCCTTATGTTCACATTACTCCCATGCTATTGATGTGCAATGTAGATGTTTGTTGAAATGCTCATGATGCTAGAATATGGAATTATAACATTGATTATATGCATCTCTACTATGTACAAGATTATGATAACCATGTACTTCATGAAATCCCCAATTTATTGTATTATGGATTGTTGATGTTGGTCATGTATTCAAGAGTGTCATGCCTAGTCAGTTTCCTTCTATCGAGTCCTGGGGGTACTTGTACCCAAAAAATATAGTTGTGTACCTAAATCCAGTTTCATGTTTTCAAGATACTCTCAATCAAGCCATCAACCATAGAACTCAGTCAGTCATGTGACTCAGGAAAACTCAGTAACCCCAGTAATCTAAGAAAGCTCAGTAATTCAATAAATCTTAGTAGTATTCCATAAGTCACGAAACTCAAGAAACTTAGTCCAGTTCAGTTAATCATGTTCAGTGTCTATTCAGATAGGAGTAAGATTCAGCATTGAGTGAGCCCAAGGATGGGAATTCACCTGTTATTTAAGGGTGTGATTCATAAAAGCAGTCCTTGCGCTCTAAAACTACGTAGCCAGCATAGGTTGAGACATCAAACCTGCTATTTTAAGGGTAGATGAGGTAGATTAACCTATTATATGAGGGTCCCACTATTCTTCTTTCAGTACTTGCTATATGAGGGATCACTCACAGCTTGTCCTTACCAGTGATGCGGTATTGACACCTTTCTAATTGGGGTTACAAATTGGACCCCAAATTAGCTATATTGATTTATTTGGGGCATGTCGATTGGATGACAACTTTCCACAGTCTTGGTCTCAGTCTTAGTAAAAGAACTCAAATAGTTCTTCATATTCCAGGACTGTCAGACACAGTTACTCAGTACAGTACAAAACTCAACTAGTTCCATCAGAACCTAGGCTATCAGACACAGTTACTTAGTATCAGTATCATTTATATCAGTTATATCAGTTATTAATAACTTATGTTGTCAGTATTCAGACTCCATAGTCAGTATCATCAAAAATTCAGTTACAGTTACTCATCCATGCATATATTTCCACGCTCATGTTATTCAGTCAGTTAGCATAGTTCATGCATATGAACCCTTTTACATTTATCCTACTCACTTGCATACCAGTACATTCAATTGTACTAATAAATTTGTGCTATGGTGCTTACTTTATACCATAGGTTCAGAGACACGAGCTCCAGAGCATTAGTAGCATTTCAGATATTCAGTAGATAGGCTAGTAGTGAGTCCTCATCATTCGAGGATGTTCTACCATTATAGAATTTTCAGTACTTAATTTATTTCATTAGTTGGAGTTAGTTGGGGACATGTCCCATCAACTTTCTATTCAGACAGTCAGTTTTAGAGGTTTTTAGACTACAATGTTGTTCAGATAGTTATTTCAATTGTTATGGGTGTTTTATACCCCATTCAGATATGTTTTTATCAGTTATTCAGTTTTGAACCTTATGGCCTTACAGATTTTATTCTGCATTTATACAATATATTATGCAGTATTCAGGTATAGATATCAGTCATGGGTTATCTTGTGGTCTTTTGGGGTCATGAGTACCGTGTAGCATTTCAGGTACCAGATTCGAGGTGTTATAATTTGGTCATGTTTGGATTTTAATTCTTAGCAGCTCACCGCGATAGCATCACATTGTGGTGCTTATAGCAATGGAATCCTCATTGCATCATGGTGACCCATTAAACCGCGTTCTAATTATGAATTTAATCTCCTGAGGGGCAGTTATGTCTTTTCCCATCGAATCAATTCGTAAAAACACAAATTAGCACATCAATTAGGGCATTATTTGCCCATCTTCTCCAGTCTCCTCTCACAGTAAACCCTACTCTTTCCCCAAGATCATCAAATTCCATTCCTTCCTCTCCAAGGAAACCAAGAATTCAAGCTTCCAAAATCCAAGAACCTTTAAGAAGGCTTCAAGATTGGTATTCTTCTTTCAAGATTAAGGGTTTAAGCTATGCGTGATGTTCATCCATGGTCCGTTTTCACCCGTGGAGTCAAAAAATCTATTTTTATGTCTAAATAATGAATTTTACATAGTTGTGATGAATTATCTCCATGAAGTTGTTATTTATTTTGATTATAAGTTATGTTTACAATTATTTTCGATGGAACAAGCCCTTAAATGTTTTGAACGTTGGAATTTTCATGTTAAATCCCTAACTCATGGTTATAGTATTGTAATTATGTTATTATCACATGATTTACCCATTTCCATGTTGAAGTTCATGACTCCCATGTGGTTGATAAAATGCCTAAGTGTTGGATTTTGAACAATGATCCCCTACTATAGTTTCAAAGCTTTTATATGCCCTTATTCTTTTTTATATTCAGTGTTGGTGGGTTATGAACACCCGATACCTAGTTGTTTAAATAATTTCTAAAATTTTAGAATGATTTCAGATAAACCATGAGCATTTTCATTCGGTCAGTTATCATGATCAGTTGTTGGTTCAGTTAAACTTATTTCATACCAGTAATCAGATTCATTTAGTTAGGAGTATAATTTAGTACCGAGCGAAACTAGGGATCGGGGCTCACCCGCCAGGTAGGACTAGGTCCTTGTCACCCGCCAATTTAGGACTGATAATCTTTGAGATGTCACCCACCAGTTTAGGACTGACATTCTCTTAGGAATCACCCGCCAGTTTAGGACTTACTCCTTATTCCGTTGGGACACCGGTTGAGTGGATCCACACAGCCATGTGTTAGTACCATGGCATAATACTGACACGCTTCATACTGGGGTTACAGGTTGGGCTCCGATTACCTCAGATTGGGGAATGTCTGTTAAATGATACCTCCTATAGTCTCAATTCAGTATTCAATACAGAATTCAGTTCAGGTTTACTTGACCAAAGAATACAGATTACCAATTATTTAGTTATCAAATTTTAGTATTTCAGCTTACAGATTATCTCAGAAATAATGTATGCTTGGACATGTATTCTTAGATTTTAGAGCTATTATGCATTTTGCTCAGCTATTTCATGCATGCATATTCATTTATTTCATGTTATTCATTCATTCATTATCTCATGTATAGTTAACCCATGCATTTTAGCCTAACCTCATCTCATATACTAGTACATTCAAATTACTAATCGCGTACTTTTCTTTACTCTATGAAGTATTATATCATAGGTTCATATGCTCAATTTCTTGACCTCGCTTAGATAAGTTCAGTATTACAGCAGCAGCAACAATGGTGAGTGCTTATCCTTTGAGGACAAGTTTATCTTTTACTTAATTATTTCAGTATTCCTTTATCATAGTCAGTTGGGGTTAGTGGGGGTTTGTCCCATAAACTCCATAGTCAGTAAGATAGAGGTTTTTCAGACATTTAGACAGTCAGTTAGTTTATTAGACTTATCAGTTGGATTTCAGTATTTTTTGCAGATATTTTAGACTTGCGAAGTCAGTTGTATTTTCAATATTTAAAGCCTTATAGACATATTATTTACTTTTCTACATATTTATTTACTTATCAATTTACTCAGTGCTCACAGCAGGTACCAGCTTATGGGTTAGCTTATGGTCACTTATGATCGTAAGCACCATTTTTGTGACTAGAGGGTAGCTTCAGGTCATGAAAAAAGTTGGTATTAGATCCTAAGGATTTATAGTATCCTAGGGAGTCTAAAAATCCGCCTTAATTTGAGTATTGTGCATGGGTGTGAAGTGCTCCACACTTATGGACAAGAGGCTACAAGATGATTTAGGAAAAGTTTCCATTCTTTCAGTGTTCATGTCATGTGAAAGAGCATGAGTTCTATTTAAACTTTCTTCTTGACTTATTCATTATTTCGTTTATAGATAATGTCTCCCAAAAGAAACAACGGAAGAAGGAATGAGAAGTAGAATCATGAGATGTCATCCGCCAGCTTAGGACTGACATTCTCTGAGATGTCACCCACTATTTTAGGACTGACATTCTCTTAGGGGTCACTCGCCATCTTAGGACTAAATCCTTAGTCCTTCGGGACACCAGTTGAGTGGATCCATACAACCATGTGTTAGTACCCATGGCACGATACTGACACCCTTCCAACTAGGGTTATAGATTTGAACCTGATTAGCTCATATTTGGGCATGTCTGTTAGATGATACCTCACACAGTATTAGTTTAGTATTCAGTATAGAATTTAGTTTAGGTTATCTTGATCAAAGCATACAAATCATCAGTTATTCAGTTATCAGATTTTAGTATTTTAGCTTACAAATTATCTCAGAAATAATATAGCTTGGTCATGCATTCTCAGATTTTACAGCTATTATGCACTTTTCTTAGCTATTTCATGCATGTATATTCAGTTATTTCATGTTATTCAGTTAGTCATTATCTCATGAACAATTAACCTATGTATTTCATCCTAACCTCATCTCATATACCAGTATATTCAAATTACTGATTGCATACTTTTCTTTGTGCTATGACATCTTATATCATATGTTTGGACACTCAGTTTCCTGACCACACATAGATAAGTTCTGTATTATAGCAATAGCAGCAGTGGTGAGTTCTCATCCTTTGAGGATAAGTTTATCTTTCTCTTAGTTATTTCAGTATTCCTTTATTACAGTCAGTTAGAGTTAGTTGGGGGGTTTTCCCATCAACTCCATAATCAGTAAGTTAGAGGCTTTTTAGACATTCAGACAATCAATTAGCTTATTAGACTTATCAAGTGGATTTTAATATTTTTTGCAAATGTTTTAGACTTGCAAACTCAGTTGTATTTGTAGTATTTAAAAACTTATGACCCTATCAGTTACTTTTCCGCATATGTTTACTTATTTGTTTACTCAGTGCTCATAGCAGGTACTAGCTCATGGGTTAACTTGTGGTCACTTGTAACCGTAAGCACCATTGTCACGACTAGGAGGTAGCCTTGAGTCATGACAATTCAATGTAGAGTTGCCTCATTTAGGAATGGTAAAAAGTGGTATATTCATGTTGTTAGAAAATTATAAAGTGTTTTGATCAATGTAATAAAAGATGTATATCTTGTAGATGGTCTGAAGTATAGTCTTCAAGTATATCTCAAATCTGTAACAAAGGTATTGAGGTGAAATTCCTAGATAGAAGTATTATGTCAAGCTTGAAGTCTAGAAAAGTTATTCTCAGAGTTAAAAGGTGCAAGAACATGCATGTGGCTGATTTAGATTTTGTAGCTGACTATGTGTTAACCTGCTTGAGTGCACCAGGTGAAAATGCTGATCTTTGGCACAGAAGGCTGGGACAGTCAAGTTCTTATTTGTTGAATAAATTGGTTTCAAAGGACCAGGTCCATCGTATGCCAAAGCTACATTTTTTTGCCAAAAAAGTTTGTGATGCTTGTGTCAAGGAAAAATAAAACAAATCCTCCTTTAAGCATAAAAAGTAGGTTAGTACCTCTAGACCACTTGAATTATTTCATATGGACCTGTGTGAACCTATTAGACTCCAAAGTAGAGGTGGAAATAGGTATGTTCTTGTTATAGTAGATGATTACTCTAGATTTACCTCGATAATGTTCTTAAGAACCAAGGATAAAATCTATAAGGTTCGGGTGACATTTGTCAAGGAAATTCAGAAGAAGCTAAAATGCAAAATTGCTTGGCTCAAATCTTATCATAGAACTAAGTTTTAAAATTCCCTAGTTGAAGAATTCTATGCTAAAAATAAAGTTAGTCACAATTTCTCTACTCTTAGGACTCCTCAACAAAATGGGGTTGTTGAAAGAAAGAACATGACTCTCATAGAGATTTCCATAAACATGTTGATTGATAGTGGACTTCCAAAAAGCTTTTAGGTTGAAACTTTTAATACTGCATGTTATGTGACAAATAGGTATTTCATAAGATCTCTCTTGAACAAGACCCCATATGAGCTTGTCTTCAACAAAAAGCCTAAGCTTAACTATTTCAAACCATTTGGGTGCAAGTTCTATGTTATGAACAATGAAAAGAATGACCTTGGAAAGTTTGACTTTAAAAGCGATGAAGCAGCATTTATGGGTTACTCCTCAACAAGCAAAGCATACAAAATCTTTAATAAAAAAGCTCTGTGTTTAGAATAAAGTGTACATGTAGTCTTTGATGAGTCAGAAAAGCCTAGGAATTCTGGTGGAAAAAATGATTTTGTTATAGAAGAACTCATTCCTATTCTAAGAGATGCCATAGCTGAAGATATTGGTCAAGGACAAGCTGATACAGTTGAGAATGATGAAGGTGATGGTGAGTCAAGATCTCAGTTATGGCCTCCAACCACAGTTGAAGAACATCAAGAAGGATCTATTACAAATCTCTAAGAACCTGGTCCGAGTAGAACTCAACTCAAAATGACAAATTGGAAGAACAAAGACTCTCACACTCTTAAAAATCTGACATCTCCTTTGGAATCTGGAGTTCAAACAAGAGCTCAAGCCAGAAGTTTCATGGTCTTCTCATCCTTCTTATCACAAATTATGCCCAAAAATATGAAAGAAGCTCTTAAATATGATTACTGGATCAATGAATGCAAGAAGAGCTTCAATAATTTTAAAGTAGCAAAGTCTGGCACCTGGTCCCCGGGCTTGTTGATAGAACAATTATTGGAACTAAATAGGTACACTAAAATAAGCTAGATGACTATGGAACTATCAATAGAAATAAAGCAAGGCTGGTTGTTCAAGGTTATAACCAGGAGAAGGGAATTGATTATGATTAGACGTTTGCTCTAGTTGCGAGGATAGAAGCTATTAGGTATCTTATTGCATTTGATGCCTATATGGGGTTCAAAATCTTCCACATAGATATCAAAAGTGCCTTTTTGAATGGGAATCTAAAGAAAGAAGTGTTTGTCAAAAAAACCTCAAGGTTTTGAAGTTGCAAACTATCCACATCATGTGCACAAATTGGATAAATCTCTCAATAAGTTGAGCAAGCACCTAGAGCTTGGTATGAGAGACTTTTAAAGTTTCTTCTTGAAAAAGTATTTAAAAGAGAAAAAATTGACAATACTCTATTATTGAAGTCAAGAGGTAGCAACTTACAAATTATCCAAATATATGTTGAGGACATAATTTTTGGAACCACCTCTGAATCCCTATGTGAAGAATTTTCAAAACTAATGGGGAGTGAATTTGAAATAAGCTTGATAGGTGAATTGATTTTCTTACTAGGCCTAAAGATCAATAAAACCTCTAAAGGGATAATGATTTATCAAGAAAAGTACATTAAGGAGCTTCTGAAGAAATATAAAATGGGAAAAGCCAAGCCAATTGATACTCCAATTAAAACCAGTTCATAGTAATGATAAATTTAGTCCCTCAATAAGTGTGACCATGTATAAATGGATTATTGGATCCTTACTATATCTCACTGCAAGTAGGCTAAATACTGTATTCAGTGTGGTAATGTGTGCTAGGTTTAAGGCTTGTCCAAAAGAGTCTCATTTGAAAGTTGTAAAAATAATTCTCTGGTATCTCAAAGGTACAGGGGACCTAGTCCTGTACTATCCATTTGGAGATAGTTTTGGTCTAATAGAAATTGTTGATGCTGACTATACTTGATATTTGGTGGATAGAAAAAGCACCTCAGGAATGGCTCATTTTCTGGGTTCTTCCTAAATTTCCTAGGGCTCTAATAAGCAAAACTCAGTAACTCTATCCACTGTTGAAGCTGAATATGTGGTTGCTACCTCATGTTGTGGTCAATTACTTTGGATCAAACAGTAAATAAAAGACTTTGGGATTATTTCATACCTGGTCCCTTTGATGTGTGACAATACAAGTGCTCTTAACATGGCAAAAAATCCAGTGCAGCATAAGCGGACCAAGCACATAGATGTAAGACATCATTTCTGACACACAATATTGAAAAAAGAGCTATCTGCATAAAGTTTTCAAGATTAAGGATATGAAAGTAGATATATTTACAAAGGCTTTTCAAAAGGAGCAATTTTTAAAGAACCAGTTAATGTTGGGGCTGATCAAAAGGAACTGACCTACTTAATCGTTCAGTTTTCCTTCACAAATTGGCTATAATCAGGAGACATGTATCCATGATAAGCTATGTACTTATTGGTCTAAATTAGTACCATACCACTGCAGGTATACATACATGGTGAACTACTTTGGAGAAGAATAGATAAGACATATATAACTCTGAGAATTCACTCAAGAAAGAGAGGGACCTGGTCCCTTCTCTGAGTAAAAGTTGTTGAATCCCTAGAAGGGTGAAAGGTTGCACGTATTAGGACAAGACACGTCATTTTCTCTAAAAGGTCCCTAAAATACCAATGGTTAGTTCCCTTAAATTCAAAATCAAATCCTTTCTCTCCCATTCTCTCTCAAACTAACTCTCAAATCATTTTTTCCAAAGTCCATCCTCTCAAAAATAAGTTTTTATCATTCATTATCTCATAAAAACTCCAAATGGCTTAAATTCCTACTCCACCAAAGCCATACCAAGGAATCAAAAAATGTTCAACTCTTGTTACTTCAGTTAGAAATCCCAAAATCAAAAATCCTGATCTTTTTTATCCAAAATTGTAGAAAATTCTTCTAATTCTTGTAAAGAATCTAAGTTCACTCCTTTCCTTGAAATTCTTGATCCTTGAAATAAACTTATCCCAAAAGCAACTCCAAAAGCCATGGAAATTCCTGCTAAGTCAGCCTTAGTGGTGGACTAAAATCAAGCTTTTGGTTCAATATTGAACTCAAAATTTCTCAAGTTCCCCTTCCCTCTGAAGAACCAGAAACAACATATCCCTCTAAAACCCTAAACATACCTGGTTTCCTTACTCCTTCAAAATCAAATCCTATATTTTCTCAGATTATTAAGGAACAAATCCTAATAAAAAGGTCTAATCTCTCTATCATGAGGAATGGGTGGCTAAAAATTCGATTCTACTTGCTAATGATCCTAGAGAAGGTTCATTTGGCTTAGAAAATCAAATAGCAGGTGAAATAGTAGGAAACTCCTCTCCAAAAGTAGATAATACTAAAAGTGGTGAGTTTGTGCAACCTTCAAATGAGGAAGATGAGGCAAATGATGATGATCCACCGCTGAAGTGGTCAGTGTAGAAACAAAGGTAAACTAAAGGTAAAGAGAAGGTTGTGGACACTGATGGAAAGGTTACTAGGACATACTCAACTAGGGGTTCTGAGAAAAATTTACCAAAGTATGCCATGAAGGCTAGCAAGTCATCTACTGCTAATAGAAAATTACTAAAGAAAGCCAGTGTAGTAGAGGATAAAAATATGGAAATTATAGATATTGGAAAGGGTGAAGATATTGATCCTAATAATGCTATCACAACTAAAAATAGAAGAAAAGAAATTCATGTAGAAAGAAGGACCAGGTCCTCCACTTCAAAGTCTAGATACCCTGCTAGGATGAAACAAAAACATATTACAGTTAAGAAAAAAAAGTCCCTGAAGGACCTGACACCAAGATGAGAAAAGGTACGTAACAGAAACTAAGTAGTGGTTTTAAAAAAAGGAAGAAGGATGACAAAGAAAAATATTTGTCTAGAGAGAAAAGAAATGAAGTGCTCAAAAATCTAAAAGTACTGATTGGAAGGGTTTTTGATTCCAAAATCCTTGAAAAAACTGGAATGGTGGAACTGGTGGAGTATGTCAAATGCCAGGGCTGGTTACATCTCATAGAAGAACCAGTTCCCTTTGCCTATGAAGCTGAAGAGAGGCAATTATTTTACACTTTGAATTTTTCTAAAGATAGGCTAATATTGATTGTTGTAGTCCAAGGAAAAAAGATAAAACTGGATGAAGAGATTCTTGGGAAAATTCTAGATGTTCTTATTGTGGGTGTATGGACTATCTTAAAAAAATATCCCTCAACTGAGTTTATTATTGATGCTTCAAAAATGGGCGGAACTTTTATGTCCAGGGTAAGAAAAAAGTTTCTCAAGGGTGAATTTCAACTGGTGTTTGAGTTTGTTAACAAAGTAGTGCTGCCAAAATCTGAGAAAAGAATTACTATTTCTAGGGTAGATTTGTATATGATAGGGTGTCTTAGAAAATTTTTATTGATTAGTCTGCCTTCATTGATGATTCAACATATATTCAAAGTAATCCATGAGAAAGATGGAAGGCATGGTATTCCTTATGGATACTTTTTGAATAGGGTGTTTGATTACTTTAGGGTAGTTTTTGAAAAGGGAACTCCTAGAACTATGAAGCCAATGCTCACCCTGATTACTTTGGTTAAAAACAAGTGTGTTGAAGGAAGGGTTGGGACCATGTCCCAGATGCCAAAACTATTGGCGGTTCAAGAGAGTTTAAGTAAGGAATTGGAGGAGATAAGAGTTTCTATGGCAACTAAGGATGCAGAAATCCTCACACTAAAATTAAAAAATTAGCAATTGTTCAGAGGGACTAGGTGATAATGAAGCACTTAGCGTAGAGAATGCAAATATGAAGAAAAAGGTTTCGACACTTACTAATGAGGTCTAGAGTTTTGAATGCTGAAATAAAGTACCCAGCAAAGCAGTTGTTGGATTCTCATGCTTTAGCAAGTTCTAGAATGGGGATTCTTCTAAAGACCCTCTACCCTAAACCTCATTCTATCTAAGCCCCTTTCATCCTATTCTTAATCTTTCTCTATGTCAGTTTTCTGTCCTTGATTCCAGTATGGCATTTTGAAGATTTTGATGTTTTATGTTTTTTTTGGTATGGTATAATGGTGCTAATTCTATTCATATGAATGAATTCCTTATTTGTGTTTATCATTTCTCTTCTTTACTAAATTGTTCATTCATGTTAGTATTGCCCCAGTGGTCATAAGTTAACTTATGTGTGCTTATTTTTATTCTTGGTTTACTATTTTTTCTTTTCAATAATGCCAAAAGAGGGAATACTTAATTCATTTTATAGGGAACAGGTGTTATGATGAGATGTTGTTGTGGCTATCTATCTAAATTAAGAGGAATATTGATAGGGGAACAAAATAAGAAGAATCATGGTGATAGGGGGAACACATATTGATAGTAGTGGGTGCTCTAATGATTAAATGAATTTTAATGCTCTGAGGTTATGTTTTGTCATCATCAAAAAGAGGAAAACTGATGTCTCATGTTCTAATGATGATCAGTTGCCTGTAAAGGACCAGGTCCCTGGCTCATCATTAAGAGTTACAACTATCAAATATTTGCACATTTTTTTCTCTAGTGCAACTAACTATGCAGGAGTGAAGTGTACCCAATGTGACACTTGGTCCAATTAAAATTCAACCCTGATTTATACACTACTACAAATAGAAAAGGATACCTCTCATTTAAGGGGTTTTTGCAAAATTAGTGAATCAATAAAATAGCGAAAACTCTTTGTGTCAAGTTCAAAATTTGTGTGTGCTTCAAGTTTAATTGTTCTTCAGTCAAGTCTTGCTTTGTATTGAATTACTTGTCTTATAAGAGTAATCTTTCTTTTATCAGTAAAGTTCTTAGGTAGAGTTACCTAAGGTCAATCGATAAGAGTTAGTCAATTGTGACCCTTTTGAAGTGAGTAAATATAGTTGTAGTAGAGCTATTGCAACTAGTAAAACTAAAAGTTAAGTTCTTAGAGTTTGTAATCAATGAGTTTTGATTATAGTAAAGTTTGATTGCTTGTGAGGGCAAGCCATAGTTTTTCCTCCCTTGAGAAAGAAAGTTTCTATGTATATGACTGTATTTCTTTAATTCCTACCAGTTTAAATTCATTACTATTTCATTGCCTTTATAATAGTCTTAGGGACCAGGTCCCTAGAACGGTGGTGCATCCTCACAACTCGACAAAGTTGAATCCCCCAAGCTTTACAAGCTCTAAGGTTGAGGAGGATCCTTAGGATTTTATTAATGAGATGGAGAATATTTTAGGGTGATGCATACTATTGATTCTAAAGGTGTATAGTTTGCAATGTATTAGTCAAAAAATGTAGCATACTAGTGCTATGAGGAGTGGAAACAGTTAAGAGGTAATAATGTTAAGCCATCAATATGGGAAGAGTTTTTGGGTGCCTTTATTGATCACTTCTTTCCTCATGAGTTGAGCGAAGCTAAGGTTGTAGAGTTTGTGAATTTGAAGTAGGGTAAGATGAGTGCGATAAGGTTTGCCCTAAAATTTCTAGAGTTGTGTCGTTATGCAAGCAGAGATTGAAAAAAAAGCAGGCAAAGATTGAAAAAAGGCAAAATAAAATGTTTAGGTATTAGAGTAGGTTATAGGGCAGCAGAACAGTGGGATAGATGGTAAGCAGTAGACTAAGAAGAAGACTTAGGGAAATTTCTGTTCATAATAGTTGGCGAGTTCTCCTTATTTTAAGCCATTTGGTGATCATCATTTTTTAGGCTAGCAGCAATCCTAAGGCACAGAGTGCCTAGTATTAGGATAGTGGAGCTCAGTTAACCCCACCTTATTATCCCTATAATTTTGTGGACATCTTTATCATGGTCATTATGAGAGGGAGAAAAATTATCCTTCAACCTGGGGTTGCCACTAGAGCGAATAAGATTTTGGTAGCCAATTCTTCAGCTCCTGTTCCAAAGGGTGCTATCTCAGGTACCAAAAAATGGCCAAAATCATATCTATGTACTTGTTACTTATCAAGAATCTAAGGAATTCCTTGATGTTGTTGCGGGTATGTTACAGCTCTTCTCCCATGATGTTTATTGTTTGCTTGATCCAAGTTCTACCCTTTCTTATGTGACCTCTTATGTGGTTGTGCACTTTGATTTTGGTCATGAAAATATTTTTGACCCCTTTTTTGTTTCTACTCCGATAGGTGATTCTAAGTTGCTAGAAATATCTATAAGGTTTGTGTGGTGTCTATCTTTAATAGAGAGCCATGGTAGATCTGATAGAGTTAGATATGGTGGATTTTGATATTATATTAAGGATAGATTGGCTCTACTGTGCTATGGTTCCTTGGATTATAGGACCTAAAAGGTCAACTTTCATTTTCCTAGTGAACCAGTGTTAGAATGGGAGAGGAGTTCCTTAGCCCCCAAAGAGAGGTTTATTTCTTATCTTAGAGCTCTAAAATTAATTTCAAAAGGTTGTCTATATCATCTAGTTTGGGTTAAGGATTCTTACTCTTAAAGTCCTTCTTTGCATTCTTTAACTGTGGTTAATAAGTTTCCTGATGTGTTTCCTGATGATATTCCTAGAATTCCTCCTATTAGGGAGATACAATTTGGGATTGATCTTCTACCAAATACACATCCTATTTCTATTCCTCCTTATAGAATGGCTTCAAATAAATTGAAGGAGATTAAGGAGAAGTTAAAGTATCTTCTTAATAAGGGTTTCATTCACCCTAGTGTCTCTCCGTGAGTTTCTCCTGTGCTTTTCATGTAATATAAGGATTGGTCTCTTCGGATGTGTATATACTATCATGAGTTAAATCAAGTGATGGTGAAGAACAAGTACCCTCTTCCTAGGATTGATGACCTTTTTTATCATCTAGGGTCTTAGGTGTTTCTTTAGGATTGATCTCTGTTTGGGCTATCATCAATTAAAAATTAGGGGGGTTGATACTCCCAAGACTGCTTTCTGAACCCGGTATAGCCACTATGAGTTTTTAGTTATGTCTTTTGGGTTGACTAATGCTCCAGCTGCTTTCATGGATCTTATGTATTAAGTTTTTAGATAGTTTTTGGACTTATTTATGATAGTCTTCATTGATACATTTTGGTGTACTCTAAGAATGAGTAGGATCATTCCAATCACCACCTAATTGTGTTGTAGACTCTTAAGGATCAAAAGTTGTATGTGAAATTTTCTAAATATGAGTTTTGGTTAGATGCTGTGACTTTTCTTGGGTCTGCTGTTTCAAGTGAAATGACCAAGGTTTATCTACAAAAGGTTGAGGTAGTTAAGAGATGGCCTAGACCCATGACTCTAATCGACATTAGGAGCATCTTGGGTTTCGCTTGGTATTATAGAAGGTTTGTGAAGAGTTTCTCTTGTATTGTTGTTCCGTTGATGAAGTTGACTCATAAGAAGCTTAAGTTCTTATGGTCCAATGCTTGCGAGGATAGCTTTGAGAAGTTAAAGGATAAGTTGACTTCTATGCTAGTTTTTACCCTGCTCAAGAGTACTGAAGGTTTTGTTGTATTTTATGATACATCCCACGTAGGACTAAGTTTTATGTCGATGCAGCATGGTAAGGTAGTGGCCTATGTTTCCAGGCAGCTTGAGGTTCATGATAAGAGTTATCCAACTCACGATTTAGAGTTGGTGGTGGTAGTTTTTGCTTTGAATATTTGGTGCCATTATTTGAATAGGGTGCATGTGGAAATTTATTCAGATCATAGGAGCTTACAGTATGTGTTTACTTAGAAGGAGTTGAATCTCAGGCAAAGGTGGTGTCTTGAATTGCTTAAGGATTATGACATGAACCTTCACTACCATATAGAAAAAGCGAATATTGTTGCTGATGATCTTAGCAAGCTGTCTATGGGAAGCTTATCTCATGTGGAAGAAGGGAAGAGAGGATTGGTGAAGGATATTCACCAGTTGGCTAACATGGAAGTTCATCTCTTTGACTCTAAGAATGGGGGAGTAATTATTTAAGAAGTGGTTAAATCGTCTCTGGGTTCTAAGGTGAAGGAGAAGAAGGCTTTCTACCCTATACTTATACAGTTTAAGGAAGATGTGGGTCACCAAAAGGTCATGGAATTCGAGATTGGAGAGATAGTATTCTGAGTTATTAAGGTAGGTTGTGTGTTCCTAATGTTGATGGGCTATGAAAAAGGATTTTAGATGACACTCATGAGTCTAGATATATAGTTTATCCAAGCTCGACTAAGATGTACCATGACTTGAAAGAGATCTACTGGTGGAACAATATAAAAAGAGATATGACAAATTTTGTAGCTAAGTGAATGGTCGATCAACAAGTTAAGATAGAGAACTTGATTCCTAGTGGCATGTCTCAAGAGATAGAGTTGCCTATGTGGAAGTGGGAGATGATTATTATAGACTTTTCATGGATCTTCCATAGTATCACAATTAGTATGATTCCTTTCGAGTCATTATGGATAGAATGACTAAGTCTGCTCATTTCTTGTCGGTGAGAACTAACTACTCAAGAGAGGATAATGCCAGGTTGTTCATTCAGGAGATAGTTAAGTTGCATGGTATACTGGTGTCCATTATTTTAGACCAAGGTATATAGTTCTCTTCTCACTTTTGGCATTTATTTCAGAAAGGTTTGGGTACTCAGGTTAACCTTAGCGCCGGTTTTCACTCTAAAATAGATGGACAAGCTGAGCGTACTATTCAAACTTTGGAGTATATGCTAAGGGCCTGTGTGATTAGCTTTAAGGGTCTTTAGGTGGATCATTTTTCTCTTATTGAGTTTGTATATAACAATAGTTACCATTAAAGTATTCAGATACCCCTTTTTTAGGCTCTCTAGGGTAAGAGGTGTAGGTCTCTTATTAGGTGGTTTGAGGTTGGGGAGACTAGGTTGTTTGGTCCTGATTTGGTTTACCAAGACATGGAGAAAGTGAAGGTGATTAGAGAGAGAGTTAAGAATACTCAGAGTCACCAAAAGTTTTATGTTGATGTGAAGCGAAGGAAGTTAGAGTTTAAAGTTAGTGATTGAGTATTCTTGAAGGTATCTCCTATTAAAGAAGTCACGATATTTGAAAAGAAGGGGAAGCTCAATCCCTTCTATGTTGTCCCATGCCAAATTGTTAGTAGAATTGAAAAGTTACTTATGATTTGGATCTGCCCACGATTTTGGATTCTATTCATCCTATTTTCTATGTTTCAACGTTTAAAAAGTTTATGGGTGTTCCTTCTTAGATTGTTCCTGTGGAGAATGTTGGTGTTTTGGAATCATTTTCTTATGAGGATGTCCTGATTGAGATATTGGATAGGCGAGTTCTTAAGTTGAGGACTAAGGATGTAGCTTCAGTAAAAGTGCTTTGGAGAAACCAAAAGTTGGAAGAAGCTACATGGGAAGCAGAAGAAGACTTGAAAGACAAATACCCGTACTTGTTTTCTAGGTTGGATAAAAATGTTTAAGGTATGATTTTCTTTCTTCCTTATATCTTTGTGAATTTGTTGATTTGCTGGATTCTTTCTCTCTTTTATCGTGCTAAGGGTACCGCTAACATCTCATTCAGGGATGAATGATCCTGGGGGGGTTAGTGTAATACCCGAGATTTGGAGAGTGACTTGTGACCATAACAGTGAAGGACCAGGATTTTGATCCTCAGATAACGAGTCCAGGTGATGACTCATGGTCTTACCTCATAAGTCATTACCTGACCCATGGCGATTAGGCACAGTTTTCCTGCACGTTTTCATTGAGGACTTTTTGGTTATTTTTTCATTCACACTTATTTTCCACGACTTAAAACACCAAACGGACCCTATTATCCTAAGTTACTCAACTCAAACTTTCTCTTTTCGTCTTAAACTCCCCAAAGAAAGAGAAAACTAGGGTTTATAAGGGATTCAATCTTCAAGATTTAAACTCCCCAAAAGTCTAAATGGATAAAAATGGCTTTGAAATGCCTTGGTGGCAGGGTTTTGGATTAAAATAGAACTTGGGACTCTAATGGTTAAACAGATTTTCAATGGCATAATGAAATTCGCTTACAAGCATATTTGGTATGACGATATCATAATGTTAAATTCCTTAATAAATTATTCTTGGGTTAAGGTTGGGATTATGTGCAAATGTTTCAATTTGGTCTTAAAGGGGGTTGTGTAGCTCGCCGTGAAGGTGGAGGCCTTGGGGGGCCAATACTGGAAACCACGTTTGCTGGCGTTGGGGTCTATATGACTTTGTGGTTGGTTCGCACATTATATTTTTAGGATGGCTAGAGCCTTGGTGTCTTTACCCCTCTTTCGTATTTCCTCGGATCATACATCTAATATGTATTGGGGCCCTTTCAGCTGGGAGAAAACGGACCCATATTTCTCATGGGTGTCCTTAGGACAGATAGAGCTATACAGTCCAAGTTAATGGTTTGAAAATAGCAAGGTGATGACCTTTTTACCTATCCCTGCATCTTATATATGTATATATGAATGTGTGCATATAGTTTTGGCTGATTTTGAACATGATATCATTTATCACCTTTCCTTAGTTAGATGTCAGTGCTTATCCCATTGACCATCCTAGGATGCTACATCATTTCATGATATAGGAGCTGAAGACTTTTTAATTACCCCTATGCAGCGTTAGGTGGTGCAGTTTTCCATTAAGTTATTGTGAAGTGGTGATCTTCCATCCTCCCAAAAGCTTTGCTATTTCATTAGGTTTCCTTCCATATGTTGAGAATTGAAGAGTTCCATTGTCATTGTTAGGGACATGTCCTGACCTAATTTGATATTTTGGTTTTAGAGGCTTCGAGGATAAGTATGGGGTTATTGATCATTGTGTTTGACTTGTTTATCTCTATTAGTTTTATATACATATATTTCATCATGTTTGGTTTGCTTCCATTGTATTCATTTATTGTGTTCTAAATGTTAGGATAAGGGGGTGGTCTCCGTCCCACGGTGGGCATGAGATACCCATTAAGGACAGGCCCTAGGTTGGGTCATTATAGATGTGGAAATGTTTGCATATGAACCCTCACTACGACAAAGGAAATGGCTTATCATAGTGCACAAACATATTTGATATGGATGCGTTAACAATAAGAGCCCTTAATTTAGGAATCCAATCAAATCCTTGATTGAAAGGAATCCCTTCAGTCTTTCTTTCAAAGAAAAGAAACAGCAGGATGATGAAGACCATATAAAGGTGTTAAAGACAAAAGACAAAGCACGCAGCTTCACAGGAAACTTCCATGTTGTCTCTACTTTTACTCTTCATAAAGCATTGTAATTTTGTTAGTTTAAAAAAGTTACAAAAAGATATAGATTGAGTCAGTCCATTAGTTATACTAGTCGAGGCTGTGTCACAAGGTCTGATCACTTTAGATTGAGACGCAAAACTTGTTCAACTAAAGTTAACCTCTGTAGGAAACCCTTGAAACCTAAGAGGTCTAGAGTAGGCACCTCATTGGTGATCCAAACCAGAATAAATCTTTAAGCTCTTTATTATCTTTTATTTATACTTTAGGTTTAATTTTGTTTTATCAAGTACAGTAACTTGAAGGTGAGTTGACTGTCAAAGATAATCAGTCAACTCAAGAAAAAGTTTTCAATTCACCCCCCTCTTAAATTTTAATAGGTATAAGAGCAGATCTCACCATTATGTTCTACTTAACCACATGTGAGTAAAGATCAAATGGCTAATTACAAAATTTCAAGAGAACTTTTTCAAGACGAGCACTCATCAACAAGACCACCATACTTCAATGGACAACACTACTTGCATTGGAACAACAAATTCAAAATCTTTGTACAATCAAATGACTTTCAAAATTGAGTGGTCATCAAGAAGGGACCAAAACCTATACCACAGCTCAAGGAAAAGAACAAATAGAAGGAAAAAGAATCGAGTATCCTAGACTTGGACAATTTTGAAGACTTTGAAATAACCAAAGAACAAAAAGAGGTAATAAAAACTAATGCTAGATCCATAAGCTTACTTTACTGTGCAATTAACAAAGCAGAGTACGATCAGATATCAACCTACGAAACTACCAAATAAATATGGGACAAACTGGAAGTAACCTATAAGTTACTACCATGGTAAAGGTAGCATGGATCAGTGTTTTAGTCAATTAATGTGAGCTTTTCAAAATGAAAGAAAATGAAAGTGTGGAATAAACGTTTGCACGGTTCAGATAAATTATTTGTGAGTTAAAATCTCTAGGGATGATCTACTTGTGAGTTGAAATCTCTGGGGATGATCTACTCAAATAGCCTTCAGGTCAAGAAGTTTGTGAGGAGTCCCCCAAGAAAATGAGAAACCAAAGCCTCCTTTTTAGAATATAGGGATCTCCACAACATGACCTATAACAAACTATGAGGTCACCTTAATTCTTATGAAAAAAATCACATAAACAAGTATATAAAGGAAGAAAATAGAAAAACATGTAGCTTTTAATATTGTAACCTTGGGAGAATAAGAGTACATGGATAAAGATAACAACAAAGGAATAACCTTTATAAATTATGGAGTGAGACACAGGCAGCAGAGAGCTCATGGCTACATGAACAATGAATTTATAAGAAACAATGATCATTGCGGCAAACCAAGTCATATTAAACAAAACTTTCTAGATTTAGGGAGGAGATCATCAAAGAAAAATAAAAAGTTTGGAGCATGGTGTGATAAAGATGAGACTGAAGATGACTCAGAGAGAGCAAATATAAGCTTCAAGGCAATAGGTGAATCTAGTGAGGTAAGACCTTTTAATTGTCATAATTGGAATCTTCTTCAATTAAATCTTGATATGATTCCTAATGAACTTCAAAAGATCATTGATGAATATAATAAATTTCTCCAAAAGAGAAAAATTGGAAAGCTCAGTTAAAACAAAAGCTTTAAGAAAAAAGAACGAACTGGCCATTTCAACTTGAAGCAAGTCAAATTGAAATAGATTTGCTTCAAGAATTACTTGACGGTGTGAAAAATCAATTAAACAGCATTAGAAAATCACCAAGTCAAAGATCTATCAAATCAAATTTTTTTAACGCTAAATCAACCTCTTTACAGTTCTGCTAGAACCTATTTCTCTATTCATGGACTAATCTGCTACACCTGTGGTAAAAGAGTCACAAATCAAATAACTGTAAACAATAATCTTAAGGAGTGCGGATTTTAAGTCCTAAAGGAAGCACATCTAACCCTTAAGGTTTCAACACCACTTAGGTACCTAAACAAAATTAATTCTCTTATTTTAAAAGAATATGTCCACAAGAACTACAGGAAAGGAATATGGGTAGTAAAATAAGAATGTTTCGGAGCATGATTAGAAAAAAGAAAACTTTTGCTCTTTAAGGAAATTTGAAGGAGGATCAGTTAGATTTGCCGATAATACCAAAGGATAAATCACAGGAGTCGGCTCTATGAAGCTTTGTCCCTCTTGAAAACTCATTGAAGTATATCTTATGGATGGACTCAATAACAATCTACTAAGCATCAGTCAGCTGTGATATGTAAGATTTGGTGTATCTTCCAAAGCTGATAAATGCTCTATCAAGCACTAAAAAGGGAAAATCATTCTTATTAGTGATTGTTTCAATAATATTTATGCTCTAAATAATCTTGATTTTTCTACTTTGACATGGCTTACTACTTAAACTAGTGACACCTAGTTATGGCATAGAAAAATTAGGTATGCCAGCATCAATGCCATTGAAAAGCTCTCTAGACTTGAATTCGTGAACGGTCTGCCAAAACTAAAATTTGAAAAGGATCATATCTGTGATTCTTTCCAACTTGGTAAACAGACTCGAACCATTGTCTAATTCAAAGACATTATCAGTACTACCAAACCCCTTCAAGAAATCTGCATGGATCTGTTGGCCCTACCAAAACCGCCGACATTGGTGGAAAAAGATATATATTTGTTATAGTTAATGATTATTATCATTTTACCTTGATAATGATTCTTTCTCATAAGAATTGATAATTCACTAATTTTGAGATCTTTTGCAGAAAATTATAAAGACAGGCAGGATACTTTATCTAATCGTAAAGGAGAACTTGAGAACAAAGTTTTTGAAGACTATTATGCTCAAAATGGTTACTTGCAAAGAATTGTACTACTCAAACAAAACTTACTTGATCACTTCTCAGAAGAAGCAATGAGCACGGCATGCCATATTCTCAATGGATATCTGATCAGACCAATTCTTAAGAAGACATCCTATGAACTATGGAGAGGAAAGAAGCTTAACATTACCTACTCTTATTATTTTAAGTGTAAGTGCTTCATCCATAACATTGGTAAGGATAACTTGCAAAAGTTTGATCCATAAAGCAATGACATATTTTTCTTGGTTACTCTCTCACTAGACATGCCTATATATCTTATAAAAAAGAACATTACATGTTTAATAATCTATGCATGTAGTTTTTGATGAATCTAATCCCAGTTCTGTGAGCTCTAGTTTTGATAAGGAATAAGTAAATAAAACCTAACATAGAGCCTCTCCAAAGACAATAGCTGATTTAGTCGACTTTGGATCGACTAGAGTTTGCTCCTATTATTGAATATCAAAAACAAATGTTCTAAGGGAATGAAGACATAGTGCAAGCTTTCAAAATAAATTTATCATTAGAAATCTAAATGATCATATACAAACAAGAGCTTAACTAATAAAACAAGCATCAGTATCTCTTGTGTCTCATTTTGAACCTAAAATAGTTGATGAGGCCCTCAAAGATGAATCTTGGGTAAAGGCTAAGAAAGATGAACTGGATTAGTTTGAATGAAATCAAGTCTATAATCTGGTTGAAAGACCAAAAAATTACTTAGTCATGGAACCAAATGTGTCTACAGAAATAAAGTCAACAAATAAGGTAAGGCCATCAGAAACAAGGTCAGATTAGTAGCTTAGGCTATTCCCAGTAGGAAAATATTGACTACAATGAAACCTGTGCTTCTGCGGCAAGGTTGGAATTGATTTAAATTCTTTTGGCATTTGTTACTTTTAAACATTCTAAGTTATATCACATGGATGTTAAAAGTGATTTTGTAAATGGTTTCATTAATGAAGAAGTTTTTGTTAAGCAACCTCCTAGTTTTGAAGATCCATCATATCCAAATAATTTCAAACACTCGAAAGCACTCTATGGTTACAAATAAGCTTCAAAATCTTGGTATGAGAGATTGAGTACTTTTCTATTAAATAATAATTATCAGAGAGGTAAAATAGATACTACTCTTTTCACTCAAAAATTAAACTCTAGCCTGCTTATCGTACAAATCTATGTGGATGATATTATTTTTGGAAATCCTAACATTTCCTTGTGTGAGAATTTTGCAAATCCTTGAAAGGAGAATTTAAAATGAGCCCCATGAGGGAACTTACATTATTCCTTGGGCTAGAGTCAAGAAACTCCAAAGGGAACCTTTATCAGTCAAACCAAATTCATAAAGAAGCTTATTTAAAAATTTAGGATGGAAAAAGAAAAAACTATCGGAGGTCTATATGCAAGGTCCGGGGAAGGGCCCCACCTTAAGGGTGTATTATACGCAATCTTACCTGGCAGAAATGCAAGATTAATGTAATGATCCATGAGGTCATTTTTTATATTTTCACACACTTTTATCATTTAGAGCTTTTCTATAGTTGTCCCAAATCATTTATGACTTCTTGGAGCTGACAGCTCAGTTACCAAGTAGTTCGCTTTGTCTTTAGAGCCAATTTTCTATTTTAATATCTTTGCTAGTAAGGATTGGCTACTAGGCGAAAACTTTAGTTTAACAACCTCATATGCAAATTATGATAGTTCCATCAGCTCTATAACATTGAATTTAAGCTAGGTAGACATTTTGCTTTGGGTCCCAAGGCTTTCAGACTTATTTCAAGCTATTGGTCGAATTTGAGTAAAATGGCCCTAGTGTATGGGACTACTTTTCATCAAAAAGACCTTGGATAAAAAATTTAACTGCACCATTGAGTTTGAAATATCAAATTTGATAGGGTAGCATAATTCATTTGCATTCATGGTATTCAAAATGAATCTTAAGGGGTCGATAGAGACTTGGAAATTTTCCAAGTCACCTGGTGCACCACTCAGCTGGTGCAACCTCTAGAGTGATACTTGGGTTGATTTAGTGGTAAATGCTTAAGCGGCTCTTTGTTTGCTTTAGCATAAGGGGCAGGCCATGCGGGTACTCCATAAGCGGTACATAGCCACTTTAGCGGTCAAGTAGCCGCTTAAGTGGCACCTAGGAGGCCCTTAAATGCCTCATTAACTGGATTGTTTCCCATTTTTCTCAAAGGTCTCAGAATTTATAACCATAGAGAGTGTAAGAAATTGGAAGAACAATTATTGAGGGATTGTGGGGTAATTGTAAGCTCGAATTAAACATTTCTTCATCCAAAATCTCGATAAGTTTCCATTAAATTCATGGTAAATTTCTCATATTTCCATAATACCTAGACTACGATGGGTTACTTTTAGCATCGTTTGAGATTGAAATTTATCCATTCTTGTGGGTTAATGTTTCTTAATCAAAAATCAATGTGTTGATGATTTTGGAAAGCGGAACCCATATGAAGTTGTGAGATATTTTAGTCCCGAAGCATAAAAATTCAATATGGGTACCATTGTTCTTTTATTGATGAGTAGATCACCATTTTGATATCTTGGCATCATTCGGAAGTTTCTCAAAAAGGAAAATTATTTATTTAGCAGATTTTGTTGGGCTTTCTTCAGTGTCAAAGTATGCTAGGTTTACCTTCCTCTTAGATTGAGCTTAATTATAGTATGAATGTGAAATTATGCTAGTTTTAGGGAGGGTATTATATCTTGAAGGTATGTTTAGTGGTATTTGGAACTTTTAGTCAATTAAGGAATAATAATTAGGCATAGTTAACTTAATTATTCATTTGTTAGGTATAATTTCTATCTTTGGACTAAAATGTGGTTTAATTAATATCTAGTAGTGAAATTAGATACCCTAGCATAGTTTGGGTAGAATTTTCCTTAGCATGGATTTTTGGGAATTAGATGTAGGATCCTCTAACCCATCTTAGGCCAAGACTGTTGTTAGCTCCTTGTAGATTCAAGAGGCATGTTACATTATCTTAATTTATATTCTTTATCCTGAGGAGGTTAATATTTATGATGTTTATTTCTTGATTTGTACTTGGGAGATAATACTAGTTTAGGTTCGAGTTCGACAATTTATGATTTTAAGATCAGTTTAATTCCATCATTATTCATGATATGAGTTTCAATTTAATTCATTAAGAGTTTATTTATACAATTATGGAACCCGTTCGAGTTCGATGTTTGATGGTATGGAAGGTTCCACAGTTATGACTTCAAGAGATAACTAACTAGTTTAATTTTTTATTATTATTTCTCTTGGTTGCACCCTCCAGGCTTATGAGAGCTTGTGTTGATTTATTTACTTTATTTCACCTTCTGGCTTATGGGAAAAGTTATGTAGAAAGAATTATATGTGTCTGTATATAATTATTTTAGTTATTTACTTTCAGTATTTGGAGTGATATTCTAGGTTTACCTTTTTTTTCTTGACTTAGTTCTCTATCTCTCATTTTATTATATTTATAATATAATTTAGATCAGTTGAACGATGATGCCTACTGAGTACCCAATGAATTGGTACTCATACTAAACTTTCCTACTTTTTTGGTACAGATTCGAGTACTAATCATTGTCGTTGACATTGAGATTTATGCAGACATAGTTTTGAGATAAGGTGAGCTCTTAAAGTTAGAGTTGACCTTTTTTTCTTCTCATGTTTTTCTAGTCTTTTCATTTTTGAGACTATTGTATGTTGACTTGATAGTACTTGTATTCATTTGTATTAGAAGCTTTTGTACCAAAACTACTAGGTTGTGAGATACTGTTATTTCTCTATTTTATCTTCTATTTTTTTATCATTCTATAATTTATTACTTGTAATCCTTTTACTTGCATGTTTCTGGAATTTATGCAATTTTTCAACAAATTAGCCTATTGCTAATAGCTTTAGAATATGATTTGGCTTACCTACTTAAGGGGTAAAGTAGGTGTCATCATGACTCAAAATTCAAGTTGTGAAAAATTGATATCAGAGTGCTAGGTTCACTAGTATTATTGGTACAACAACAAGTGTCGAGTAGAATCTCTTAGATCAGAATGATGATGTCCATTTCTTATTATCAGGAGGTTATAGGATATTCTCAAGAGATCTTTACTTCTTTCACTTATTTTATGCCAAGAGTCTGAGTTGGTTTCTAAGGATTTCTTTGGTTTCACTCTTTCATAAATAGCTAGGAGACATGCTAGTGCTACATGAGATGAGGATGTCGACCCCGTGACTAGGGATCCTATTAGAGTAAGTGGATAACCTAGAGGTTGAGGACAATTGAGAGATGCAATCCCAGCCAGAAACTAAGATAAGGAGCCTTCTCTAAACCCAATTCTTGCTCCCCCGCCAGAGATTCCTCCACCCTAGTTAGTGGTGGGCCAGGAACCAGCCCAGGCTCCATCAAATTTTATTTCTTTATCACTACACAGGGATGTATTAGTTTAGATCTTAGGTTTAGTTAGTGGTGCACCATCTTATGGTTCTTATTCTGTGGATCAAAGTGACACTAAGGTAGAAGCGCAGCCTATAGTTGTGTCTTCAGGAGTTGGGATTCCTCCAGTACCACTAGTTTCTCAATTGGTAGTCGCCCATCTTGTTATATCTATTAAGTAATAGAAGATGTTGGGCAGATTTTTAATATTGACTCTACCAAGGTTTTTGGTGCACTGGACGAGGATGCTTATGAGTTCTTAGTTTCTTATGAGGATAGGCTTCATAATTTAGGCCTAGTTAAGACTAGTGGAGTGTACTACTCTATTTTCTAATTATATTTGGCATCTCAACATTGGTGGAGAGGTTTATCTTAATTATAGGCTAGCTGGATCTACTCCATTAACATAGATTCAATTCTCTAAAAGAAGTATATTCCTTGAAGCCTTAGATTTTAGTTGAGGGACCAGTTCTCGAAATTGGAGTAGTGTTCTATGACCATTGTAGAGTATGAGGATTGATTCCACAAGTTAGCCCAACATGTTAAATTTATCTTTCCAACTGAGTATAAGTGAGTTTGGCATTTTATTTACGAATTGAGACTTTTTATTTGCATGTTGAGTTTGGTTACAGCTGGTAGGTCCTTAGCTGAGGTTTGTAATCATGCTCAAGTTATAGAGAAAATACATCATGAGGCCCTGGGGGATAATGATAAGACGTCACGTTATTATGGTAGTTTTAGTTGGAGTTGGAATGCCTCATGTTTAGAGGTAGTAGTTCTTAGAGTAGGTACCTCTGCATCTGCCTTATCAATATCAGGGTCAGTTTCACAGGCTCATTCATCCCATACTTCAGATCGTTGATGGAGGTCACTCTAGTTATAGTGATCTTCCTAGTCAGAGTACCGGTCAGCCTCTAAGAGGTTCATCTTTTGGGTATTCTAGTCGAGGTGGTTATTTTTTGTCAGCCAAATTATCTATTTAGAGTACATCACTTAAAGCATGTTCTGATTATAAGAATTTTTGAACATTTCTCTTTAAAGTCTTCCACCATGGGGCAGTTGTGCCTGCAATACAAAGTGTTCTATCGATTAGGGCAATACCACCCTTAGCTAAAGATAGTATGCATAATTTTAGGGTGGTCTCCAAGGTGCTCGTGGAGGTCTCAGGCAAGTAGGAAAAGTGTTAGGATCCCAACTTGGTGGACGGCGAAGTCATTTATATGTTGTACCTGGTAGGTCGAACACAGAGTCATCTGATGTTGTTATTACAGGTATGATCTCATTATTTCATTAGTCGGCCTTACTTTATTTGAATTGGGATCCACTTATTCTTATATGTCTGCTATTATACCTCATGTTTAGAATTATCTTTAGATTTATTATCTATGCCATTATGTGTATCTACTCTCGTGGGTGATTCTTTAGTAGTGGATAGGGTTTATAGATCATATTTCATGACTATACTCAGGATGATCTTATTAAGTTAGCTATGCTAAATTTTAATGTATTTCTGGGCATGGACTGGTTATCCCACTATTATGTGGTATTAGATTGTTTTATCAAGACCGCTACATTAGCCATGCCCGACATACCTCCATTAGTGTGGTAGGGAGCTATTAATAATGAGCCAATAAAGATTATTTCTTATATTCAGTCTAGGAGACTTATTTTGAGGGGTTGTGAGTCTTATCTCACTTATATTCATGATGTTAATATTTAGAGTCCGTCACTTGACTCTGTCCTTGTAGTTTATGTATTTCTTGACATTTATCGTACCAATCAACTTGTCTCCTCCTACGTGTGATATTGAGTTTGTTGTTGATCTTGAGTTGGGCACCCGACCTATTTCTATAGCACCTTACCATATGGCTCCTTCCAAGCTTAAGAAGCTAAATTCTCATCTTCAAGATCTTCTTGATAAGGGTTTTATTAGATCAAGAATGTCACCTTAGGGAGCTCCTGTAGAAGAAAGATGGTTCCTTACGTATGTGCATTGACTACAGGCAGCTTAATAAGGTGACGGTAAAGAAAAGGTATCCTATGTCTTGTATTGATGATTTATTCTACTAGTTTTAGGGAGAAATGGTGTTCTCTAAGATTGACCTGAGGCCTAATTACCATCAGTTGAGGACTTAGGCTAAGAACATCCCAAAAATAGCCTTTAGGACTCGTTATGGTCATTATGAGTTCCTAGTGATGTCTTTTAGGTTGACCAATGCCCCCAGCTGCATTCAAGGATTTGATAATTATGTGTTCGGGCCTTATTTGGATTCCTTCATGATTGTATTCATTGACGACATCCTTGTGGACTCGAGGAGTAAGGAAGAGCATATACAATATTTGAAGATTATGCACCAAACTTTGAGAGATCATAGGTTTTTCGCCAAATAGTCAAAGTATGAGTTCTGGCTCTAGTCTTTGACATTCCTAGGATATTTGGTGTCTAAGGATGGTGGACCCGATGAAGATTGAGGATATTCATGATTGGGCCAGGCATACATCTCTGTCCAAGGTTCGCAACTTCATTCATTTTGTTGGTTATTATAGGAAATTTGTTGAAGGTGTTTACTACTATAGCAGTGAAAACGACCAGATTGACCCATGAGGAGGTTCCTTTCTAGTGATCTGAGGAGTGTGAGTTGAGGTTTCCAATGCTCAAAGGATTTTTCACCTCAACTTCTATATTGGATCTTCCTATTGAGGGTGAGGTGTTCACCATATATTATGATGTTTCTAATGTTGGTTTAGGTTGTATATTGATGCAACAGCATCGAGTTATTGCTTATACATTAAGGTAGCTGAAGGTGCACGATTATAACTACCCCACTCATGATTTGGATTTAGCGATGGTAATTTTCTCGCTTAAGATTTAGTGGCATAATCTATATGGCGTGCATTGTTATCTCTACACCAATCATCGTAGTCTTCAACATCTTATGACTCATAGAAAGCTTAATTCTAGAAAGAAAAGATAGATGAAGTTTCTTAGGGATTATGACATCTTTATTCTATTCCATCCGGGCAAGACAAACATGGTAGTGGATGTCTTAAGGTGAAAGGCGGTGAGTATAGGTAGCTTGGCTTCTATCTTAGTTTCACAGAGGTTGTTGGTATGGGACATCCAGTCCCTAGCCAACTTGATGGTACGACCTGATATTTTGGAACCAGGAGCATTCTTGATAGTGATGAGGTGAGGTCAACCTTATTTGAGCAGATTTAGAGTCGCCAGTTTAATGATCTGAGACTTTGTATCATCCGTGATCAGGTGTTGAGTGGTGAGTCCAAGAGAGATATCATAGATTCTGAGGGTATTCTGAGGTATGATGACCGCCTTTGTGTTTTTAGGGTTGAAGACTTGATTTAGTTGAACTCCATGAGGCTGATAGTTACAAATATTTTATCCACCCTGGTACAGATTAATAGAGATTTAATGCAACACTAATGATGGAGTGGCATGAAAAGAGATATGGCTAACTTTATAGCTCATTGTCTGTGTTGTCAGTAGGTGATGGTCAGGAATCAGAGGCATGGTGGCCAGATTTAGGGATTGGACATTCTTGAGTAGAAATGGGAGTAGATCACCATGGATTTCATTAGTGGGTTGCTTCTCACCTCCCATGGTTCCAATGGTATTTGGGTTATTGTAATCGATAGACCAAATCAGCATATTTTATTCCTATTTATATGCCCTTCAGTGCCGAGAGGTTAGTTTGTATCTATGTTCATTAGATAGTTCGCCTTCATAGTGTGCCTATATCTATCATTTTATACTGGGGTTCAGTGTTCACTTCTAGCTTCTAGAGAGCTTTTCAGGAGGAGATAGGTATTGAGGTAGATCTAAGCATAACTTTTCACCTTAGACCGACGTACAATCAGAGTAGACTATTTAGGTTCTTAAGGATATGCTCTGAGCCTGTGTTATGGATTTTGGACACCAGTGGGAGCAACCTTTAGCTTAGAGTTCTCATAATAACAACTGCCATTTGAGTATTGAGATAGCACATTTTCAGGCATTATCTGATAGGCGTTGTTGATCTTTGAGTGGTTGGTTCGTGACCTTCGATATTAGACCCTATGGTACTGACTTGCTTTAGGAGTCATTGGACAGGGTTAGGGTGATTCCATATCGACTGAGGGAAGCTCAGAGTAGGCAGAAGGCTTATGCAGATAATAAAATTTATGCCTTGACGTTTGGAGTTAGATACAAGGCATTCCTTTGAGGATCGCCCATGAAGGAGGTGATGAGGTTTGGGAGGAAGGTCAAGCTCAACCCCAGGTATATTGTACCTCTTGTGCCACGACCCATACCAAGGCCTAGTCGTGAATAGTATTTCAAGCCTACCATGAACTGAAGACCACCCCCTTAGCCTAACATCTAGAATACAATAAAAGAATACAGCGGAAGACAACTAAACATAATGATATGAAGAATAAATAAACCAAATGATAACTAAGAGTCAAAACAACCAATCAACCCACACTTTTCCACAAAAGCCTCTAAACTAGAATACCAAACTAAGTTGGGACATGCCCCGACCATGAAAAAAAAGTCACAATTCCCAAAATCTAAAATGAAACCTAATGAAATGGCAAGGCTTTCCGAAAGATGGAGGCTCACAACTTCACAATAACTCGACCAATGTACCACACCACCTAATGTTGCACAATTGTAACAAAAAGACCCTAGGACACTACATCATGAAATAAGGCAACATCGACGAATAGGCAGTGAGATAAGAACAGGCATGTAACTCAAGAAAAGTGATAAAGTAATACAATTTCTAAGACCAATCAAAACCACAATCACACAAACATTTATATATATATATATACATATAGGATGTCGAGATTGGGCATGGGTTAAGAACATGAGATTATAAGATATTAACCTGAACAGTGTAGATTCATCCATCCTAAGGGCACCCAAGGGCTATATGGGTTCAGTTCCTCCTGCTGAAAAGGCCTCAATGGGTGTTAGTTGCACGAACTGAGGAAATCCAAATAAGAGCCAAAGACACCAAGGCTCCAGCTATCCCAAAAATATAATGTTTGAACCAAGAACATGATCATATAGACCCCCACACTGGCAAATATGGTGTTCAGTATTGGTCCCCCCTAGGACCTCCACCTTCATAATGAGATACACAACCCACTTTAAGCCCAAATTAAAGTCATTTTTCACATAATCCCAACATAAACCAATGATTCTTATATTAAGGCATTTACCACTTGGTATCGTCATACCAAATATGCTTCCAAGATTATATAATCAAGCCAGTCTACTCTAATTAACTAATTGACTCCTAAGTTCCTTTAAAAGTTCAAAACCATGTCCACCAAGGCCTTTCAAATCCATTTGTCTATTAATGTAATGCAATAGTTTCAGAAGTGAGTTAAATCATGCAAATTCCACATTTAAAACCAAAATCATGCAGGTGGGTTGAGGTTAATGCCATTACCAAGCCAAAATCCATCAATTTGGGGAAACCCTCATTCAAAATTTCATAATAATTCACCTATTTAGTCCCAACAATCATCAATGTAAGTATACATAAGACATTTAAACCATGGGAAATATAATTCAAGTGATAATCATCAAAAGACCTCAACCCAATTTCAAACCCAACAATTAAATCACATGAACAATTATTAAAACACATTCCATGGTATAGAATTAAAGTTAGGGATGAGAGACATGCCTAAAACACCAAAGAATTTGGAAGAAAATCCAAAGTTTGGAGCTTGAAGGATGAATTCCTTATGAACCTTACTTTTTTCTTGATTTGGGGAGTTAAAGATGAAGAGCGTTGGTTTTGATTTGAGTAATTAAGGTTAATAGGGTCCCTTAGTATTTTTAGGTCATGGGAAATTAGTGTGAAGGAAGGAAAGGACCAAAATAACCTTAATTAAAACATGTAGGAAATGTTGGGCCCATCCGTCATGATTTAGGTAACGACTTATGACGGCTAACCACGGGTCATTACCTAGACTCGTTACCTGAGGGTCCATATCCTGACCCTTCATTGTTAAGATAATAAGTCACTCCCAATGACTCATTACGTGATGTAATAGGTCATACCATGGACTCGTTATCAAGGGACCTCAACCTGAGCCACTCACTAGTGAGACAACAAATCTCACCTAATGACTCATGATAAGTAATAATGACTCATCCCCTGAGTCATAGCCATGGAAGTGTTGTCAACACTCCAGAATTTTAGAGACTAGAAACTAGGGGTATTACATTACCTCGCCCCTCCCTTGCCCCTCCCCCCACACACACACATAGAGGATCATTCGTCCGTAAATAAGAAGGTAGGGCACCCTTGGCATGATAACAAAGGGAACACAACTAGATTTTTAGGAAAAAATTTAAGTTTGCGATGAGAGGGAAGGTGAAACTCATACCTCAAGCCTTTTCATCCAAGGTTGGGGACAAGAAAGGATACTTGGCCTTTATATCTTTCTCAGATTCCCATGTAGCTTCTTCCACCTTTTGATTTCTCTGAAGAACCTTCGTCGAGGTTAAATTCTTAGTCCTCAACCTAAGAACTTGCCTATCTCATATTTCAACCAGGACCTCCTCATAGGACAATGAATCTGAAACACCAACATCTTCAATAGTCACTATCAAAGAAGGATCACCCACATAATTTTTCAACAGACACATGGAAAATAAATGAATAGAACCCAAACTCGCTGGTAAATCCAACTCATAAGCTATATTCCTAACTCTCCTTACAACCTGGTATGGACCAACGTAATAGGGAATAAGATTTCCCCTCTTCCTAAATCTTATAACTTTTTTCATAGAAGAAACTTTCAAGAACATCCAATCACTAACCTCAAATTCCAACTCCCTCTGCCTCACATTCGCATAAGACTTTTGGCAACTCGGAGCAGTTTTAAGTCTTTCTCTAATCACCTTCACCTTCTCCATGCTTGGTGAATAAAGTCAGAATCAAAAAATATAGTCTCACCTATCTCAAACCACCTAATAGGAGACCTACACCTCATATAATAGAGAGTCTCAACAAGAGCCATCTGAATGCTAGAATGATAATTGTTGTTGTAAGCAAACTCAATGAGAGGCGAATGGTTAACCCAACTACCTTTAATCTCCATCACATAGGACCTTAGTATATCTTCGAAAGTCTGAATAGTTTTTCCCACTTATCCATCAATTTGAAGGTGGAACGCATTGCTAATTTGAGTTCCTAAACCTTTCTGAAATAAATGCCAGAAGTAAGTAGAAAACTCTGTACCTTGATCTGAAATAATGGACACTATCGCACCATACAACTTCACAATCTCCTGAATGAACAACTTAGCATAATCCACTTCTGAATAATTAGTCCTCACAAGAAATAAGAGAGTAGACCTAGTAATTCTATCCACAATAAACCAAATAGAATCATACTAATTGCAAGACTGCGGAAGACATGTAATAAAGTCCATATTAATCATGTCCCACTTCTATAAGGGTAACTCTATCTCTTAAGACGTGCCACCAGGCCTCAGGTGTTCATCCTTAACTTGCTGACAAACCATACACTTAGCCATAAAATTTTCAATATCCCTCTTCATATTATTCTACTAGTAGATTTCCTTTAAGTCATGGTACATCTTAGTTGAACCTGGATGAAGTGTATATCTAGACTTGTGAGCCTCAGTCAAAATCTTTTCCTATAGCCCATCAAAATCAGGAACACGTAATCTTCCTTGGTACCTCAAAATGCCATCTACACCAATCTTGAATGCCATAACCTTTTTCTGACCCATATCATCCTTAATCTACATCAGTATGGGATCCAAAACCTATTTTTCCTTCACCTCAACACTAAGAGATGATTTAACTAGTTCTTAAACAATTACTCCCCTATCCTCAAAGTCCAAGAGATGAACTCGTAAATTAGCCAACACGTGAATATCCTTCACCAGACCTCTTTTCTCCTTATCCACATGAGATAAGCATCCTATAGACAACATACTAAGAGCATCAACAACAGCATTAGCTTTACCTGGATGGTAATGAAGGATCATGTCATAATCCTTAATAACTCGAGCTATCGCCTCTGCCTAATAATTAATTCCTTCTGTGTAAACATATACTGCAAGCTCTTATGATCTAAACAGATATTCACGCGCACCCTATATAAATAATGTCACCAATTCTTAAAATTAAAAACCACAACCACCAACTCTACATCGTGATTTGGGTAATTCCTCTCATGAACCTTAAGATGTCTAGAATAATAGGCCACAATCGTACCATGCTAGATCAAAATACAACACAGTCCCACACGCGATACATCATAATACACAACAAACCCATCAATACGCTCAGGCAGGGTCAAAACTGGGGTAGAAGTCAACTTATCCTTCAACTTCTCAAAACTACCCTCACAAGCATCGGACCACAAAAGATTTACCTTTTTTTGAGTCACCTTTGTCAATGGAGTAGCAATAGAAGAGAAACTTTCCATAAACCTCCTATAATAATCAGCCAAGCCCAAGATGCTCCTAATATCGATTAGAGTCATGGGTCTAGGCTATTTCATAAGTGCCTCAACTTTTAGTGGATCCACCTTGATCCTTTCACTTGAAATAACATGCCAAAGAAAGTTCACAACACTTAGCCAAAACTTGAACTTAAAAAATCTTGCATATAATTTCTGATCCTTAAGAGTCTATAACATAATTCATGGGTGATTTTCATGATCCTCCTCACTCTTAGAGTATACCAAGATATCATCAATGAAGACTCTAACAAATAAGTCCAAAAAACTTCCTGAAAATACTATTCCTTAGATCCATTAAAGTAGTCAAAGCATTAGTCAACCAAAATAACATAACCAAAACCTAATAATGGCCATACCGAGTTTAGAAATCAGTCTTACGAATATCAACCTCCCTAATTTTCAATTAATGATAGCCCAAATAAAGATCAATCTTAGAGAAATATCTAGCACCCCGAAGCTAATCGAAAATATCATCAATCCTAAGAAGAGGATACTTATTATTTATTGTAACCTTATTCATCTATCAGTAGTCTATACACATCCGAAGAAACACATCTCTCTTTTGTATGAAAAGCACAGGTACACCCCATGGAGATTACTAGGTGAATGAAACCCTTATTAAACTAATCCTTTAACTGCTTCTTTAGTTTGGCCGGAGCCATCCTATAAGGAGGGATGAAAATAGGATGGGTATCCAGTAAAATATCAATCCCAAAGTGTATTTCCCTATTGGGAGAAATTCCATGAAAATCATTGAGAAAGGCTTTAGGAAATTTATTAAACACAGGAACAGACTGCAAAGAAGGACCCTCATAATTATAATCCTTAATCCAAACTAAAGATACAGACATCCTTTGGAAATCAACTTTTGATCTCTAAAAAAGAAAGTAAACCTACCTTTAGGCACTAAGGAACTCCCCTCCTATTTAACCACTGGTTTATTAGGGAAATAGAAATTGACCTTTCGAGTCCTACAATCAATAGAGGCATAACATAGATGAAGCCAATCCATCCTCAACATAAAATCAAAATCCACAAGATAACAAGAAGACCCTAGGACCCTATATCTTAAAATGATATAGCATCTAGGGGTAGTCAGTGGATAAAAATTGGCATATAACTCAGGGAAAAATGATTAAGTAACGCCATTTCCTAAACCAATCAACACCACATGCACATACACGTTCAAATATACATATATAGGATACCAAGATAGGTCAAGGTTCATGAATATGATAGTATAAAATATTAAAGTAGACTGCATAGCTCTATCCATCAAAAGAGCACCTAGGGGCTATATGGGTTCAGCTCTCCCTATTGAAAGAGAGACTTTAAAATTTTTCATGTCCCAGTTGGTGCAACCGTTAAAGAGAAACTTGGGTCTCTATAGCAGAGGCTACTTAAGAGACCAGGCTTACCAACTGGGCTACTAAAGCAAAACCCAGTCTGCTAAAGTAGAGGTTGCTTAAGTGTCTCTTTGTCCTCTTTAGCAGAAGTGGTAAGCCATTTGAGTACTGCTTAAGCAATACATGGCTACTTTAGCGATGACCACTAAAGAGCTCAAGTGGCCACTTAAGCGGCACTTAAGAGTCCATTAAATGCCTTATTTCCTCGATTTTCTCTCATTTTTCTCACAAGTCTCGAGAATTAGAACCTTAGTGAGTGCTGAAAATTAGAAGAATAATTATTAAGGATTTGTGGGGTAATTGTAAGCTAGGATTACTCATTTATTCATCGAATTCTTGGTAAGTTTTCTTTAAATTCATGGTTAATTTCTCATTTTATTTCCCAAATTCCTAGACTATGATGGGCTGATTTTTCCATTGTTTGAGCTCAAAATTTACCCATTATTGAGGATAAATGTTCCTTGATTATAGAAGGATGTGTTGACGATTTTGAAAGTGTCCATCCGCAAGCGAACCCTACATGGGATTTTGTCTTGATTTTGGACCCAAAGAATAAAAATTCTATATGGGCACTGTTGTTCTCATATTGGTAAGTAGATTACCATTTTATAGTGTGGCATCGTTTGAAAGCTTCTCGAAAAGGAAAATTGTTGATTTAGCGGATTTTACCAAGCTTTGCTCGGCATCCAGGTAGGGTAGGTTTACATTCCTCTTATATAGAGATTAATTATATTATGAATATGTTATTATTCTAGTTTTAAGATGGGCATTAGATCTTGAAGGTATGTTTAGTAGTATTTGGAACTTTTAGTCAATTAAGGAATCATAAATATGCATAGTCAACTTAATTACTCTTTCTTTAAATAGATTTGCTATCATAGGACTAAAATGTGTCTTAATTAATATATAGTAGTGAAATTAGATACCTTATCCTAGTTCAGATAGAATTTGCCTTAGCATGAGTTTTTGGGGATTTAAAGTGGGGGCCTTTCCGGCCTACCTTAGGCTAAGCCTACTATTAGCTTCTTGTAGATTCAAGAGGCATATTACATTATCTTAATTTATATTATTGAGCCTGAAGAGTTTTATATTTATGATGCTTTTATCTATATTGGTACTTGGGAGATGATACGATTTTCCATTCGAGTTCGGTGATTTATGTTTTTTCTGACAGGTTCAATTTCGACATTATTCGTGATATGATTTTTGATTTAATTCTAAAAAATGAGGATATGATTTCTGGTTCTAAGTCCAGAATTAATATCATATTTTTACTATTATAGAATCAGTTTGAGTTCGGTGTTTGATGTTATGGAAGGTTCCATGGTTATGACTTTAAGATATGGCTAATTACTTTAATTTCAATTATTATTTCTCTTGATTGAACCATCTGGGATTATGGGGGTCCGCATTGGGTTATTTACTTTATTGCACCTTCTGGCTTATACGGGCCAGTTATGTATAATTAGTTACATATTTTCTTTATTATTATCATTTCGGTTATTTACTTTCAGTAGTTACAGTGATATTCCAGATTTTCCCTTTTTCTAGACTTACTATTATATTTATTTGATAATTCATCTCAATCAGTCGATGAAGCCTACTGAGACTCGTGGCTTTGGTACTCATAATACACTTCTATACCTTTTTGGTGCAATTTGAGTACTATTTGTTATTTTTGACATCGAGATTTATGTGGATTAAAGTTTAGAGATAAGGTGAGCTCTTAGAACTAGAGTTGACCTTTTCTCTTTCTCCTATTTTTGCTAATCTTTCCTTTTTCGATACTATTGTACACTGACTTGATAGTACTTGTATTCTTTTGTATTAGAGGCTCTTGTACCGACACTACTTGGCCATGGGATATTTTTATTTCTCTATTTTATCTTCCATTTTTTTTATTCCATGATTTACTGCTTGTAATCCTTTTGTTTGCATGAATCTGTCATTTATGCTATTCTCTACCAAATTAGCCCATTGCTAATAGCTCTGGTCTATAGTTTGGCTTACTTACTAGTGGAATAAAGTAAGTTCCATCATGACTCAAAATTTGGGTTATGACAACTAATATGATTTTGGATGCCTTGATTCGAAAGTCGAATAGTATGGGGAGTTTAGCTCATCTCTTAATCTAGGAATGTTATCTAGCATTAGAGGTTTAATTATTAGCTAACTATATGGTTAGGCTTGATATTTTGACACTCAAACTTGTTTTAGCCTTTGTTGATGTTATATCTTCTTCGATGAAGTAGATTCAAACTTACTAGTTTTAGGGTGATTCACGATAAAAAATTGAGTGATGAATCTTTGGTTACATCACTTGATTCTGATGATGATTTTAGGAAAAGAGGTAGAATTTGTGTGTTAAAAGTTGATGGATGGGTAAGATTGGATATTCTATCCATCTAGGGGTGACCATGATGCATCATCATTTGAAGCAGTATTTCTAGAGGGATGGTATAAAGAAATAAGTATCAAATATTATAGCTCATGGCTTGTGTTTTTAATAGGTGAGTCAAGCATATGAGATCAGGTGGTGTTCTTTAGAGGTTACCCATTTCTATGTAAAAGTGGGAGTGGATCATTATGGACTTTGTAAGTGGTTGCCTCGTACTTTATATGGATTTGATAATAATTGAGCTATCATCGATAGATTGACCATATTGTCCCATTTTGTACCTATTTAAATTTCCTTTAGTGCTGAGAGGTTGGCCTGTATCTATGTTCATGAGATAGTTCTTTATCATAGAGTGCTTGTTTCCATTATTTCAGCCAGATGTTCCATGTCCACTTCTAACTTCTTGTAGATATTTCAGGAGGAGTTAGGTACTCAAGTTAAACTTAGTATCAATTTCCACCATAGATCAATGGTCAGTCAGAGCGTACTATTCAAGTTTTAGATGATATGTTTCACGCATGTGTTATGGGTTTCAAAGATCAATAGGAGCAATATTTAGCCCTAGCAAAGTTTTACTATAATAATAGCTACCATTAGAGTATTGAAATAAAATTTTTTGAGGAATTATATAGTAAGCGTCGTCAATCTACTATTATCTGGTTTAAGACTTCAAAGGTTCGACCCCGTGGTACTAATTTACTTCATGAGTCTTTGGACAGAGTTCAGGTGATTCAGGATCGGCTTTAGATAACCTAGAGTAGGTAAAAGAGTTATGAGGACTGTAAGCTCGTGCTTTGAAATTTGGGATTAGTGATCAAATCTTCCTTTGTATGTCACCCATGAAAGGTGTAATGATGTTTAAAAATAAAGTCAAGCTTATCTCTAGGTACATTGGACCTTTTGAGATACTTTAGATCATTAGGGAGGTTGCTTATTAAATGGCCTTACCTCAAGACTTTGCAGCCGTTAATCTAATTTTTTATTTGTATGTACTTTGTCAATATATTCTTGATGAGTCTCATATGCTTTGTTGGGACTCGATTCAGTTGGGTGAGAGGTTAACCTTTGTAGAGGAACCATTATTTATTTTACCTAAAGACGTTAAATGGTTGTGTTCAAGAGATATTGTTGTGGTTAAGGTTCAATGGAGACATTATCTACTTCAGGAGGCTACTTGGAGGTCATGTTCAATATGCAGAGTAGTTAACATCAGCTCTTTACCATTTTAGGTATTTCCTTTTCTTTTAGTTCAAGGATGAACTAGAGTCTAACGGTGGGTACTGTAATGACCTGAAGTGTAGCATCTTGCCTTTTATGTTATTTAACTATTTCTCCCTTACCCATAATTACTATATGCCAATTTAGGAGAGTGGGAGTGGTTGGCATGATTTACAATGCCTTCGGGAGGATTTTGGGAGAGTTTGAGATATTTTAGTGCTTTAAAAGTTTCATAGTTGACTTTGGTCAACATTTGATGCTTTGACTGCTAGATATTTATTTGGACTGTTCCATTAGATCAGAAATATTGAATTTGGGTGAATAGAAAAGTCGGTATAGGTTCGAAGAGTTTAGTATGCATTTTGACCCTCCATTTAAAAAACTAGTGAAAATTTCCTTAAATAGGTACCAAGGGTTAATTATTTGAAAATGATCTTTTCTCAGAAATATGATGTCTTCATTAATTCTAGAACATTAAAAATAGACTATTAGCATATATGGTTTGTTTCTATAGTGACCCAATCAAATATCGAGGTCCGTTTGGAGTATTGTTGGCTTATATCAAAATAAGCACTTGCTACTATTGTAATACCCTGCAAAGTTTTCTTCTAGTCTGAGCTTTAGAGCATATCCAGCAAAGCGAAAAATTTGAGTCTAAAAGTTTCAGAAGTATCTTCCCAAGTATGAAACACTTTAAATCATGTGTAATTTCCCTAATTTCTACTTTTATTCATGTAGATCATTGAACAAGCTTTCCATCAATACCAATTTCATCAAAATCTGACATTAGACGAAGAAGTTATGGCTGTTTTATTGAGCATTGTCAGAATTGCAGGTTTGACGGTTGATCTAACGGACCGCCAAGTCATTGGTGGACCGTCAAGTATTCCGTCAGACCAAGGCAGTGGCTTCCTTTTTTGGTCATCATGTGATGGCCAAAATGGTGGACCGTCAGAAAGTTGACAGACCGTCAAGGGGCCCATCAGACCAAGGCAGAATGTCCCATTCCTGGACCCCGAGTGATGGATGACTTGGTGGATCATTATTTCCTCTAACGGACCGTCGAGTCAACCATCACAGACCCCAATCGGAATTTTCTAAACAAATTTTGAAGGAGTATTTTGGTCTTTTCCACATCCTCCCCCAGCTCTATAAATACCGAGCCAAGGGTCTTTAACTTTATTTTTCTCTCTTTCACCCAAAAATTAAGGTTTCCAAAATCAAAATACTCTCTTATCCTTTCATAAAATTCAAGAGAGATCAAGAAGTATCTAGAGAAATCAAGAACTCCTTTCAAGAGCCTTCAAGAAAAGAAATTCCCAGGTATGTAGATGTTAATTCTTGGGTCCCTTTCATCCAAGAAGCTCAAGTACCCTTTTTTTTTAAACTAAAGGATTTTATGTTTTGTGATATTCCATGATTTGTATGAGTTGAAGTTGATGGTTCTTGTGTTGTTGAATTTGGATTCATAATTGTTTGCATGATTTATGGTTTTTGACCCTAGTATGTGGAGTTTATGTGATGTTGTGATAAGCCCTTTAGAAGTTGGTGTCTATGTGAGGTGTTCATGACATTAGGGTGTAGAGATGGTTGAATAAGTGGAGTATGCACCCTATAGGTTGGATGAAAGGCTGAGGTGAAGCATAAAGGAGCATTGTAGTATGTTAAAGGGGAAACCCAAAGTTGTGGGTTAGTCCATACACACCTAGTGTTTGATAAAATGCCTTAGTGAGCGAAATGAGCCATAATAATAATATGGAATCCCCAAGTAGGTGTTGAACCATACATGTCTAGTGGTTATCGAAAGACCGTAATAAGTAAGTTGAGACAAAATAGCGGTAAATCTCCCAAGTGAGTGCTCTTTGATTTATTTTAAGTTTTGATACATGCTAAGTAGTTAGCAAGAGAGTAATGACATGATAGTGTAAAGTTTTCCCGAAATCTTATGATATCTAGATATATGTCGAGACCGATATAAGTATGAAGTACTTGATGCAAGACTTCATTGAATGGGGTATAATTTAATAGCATGTCTTTCTTAAGGTAATGTGTGATAATGAATCGATATTGATGACCCCCTAAATATTGGGAGCGATCCTTTGGTAATCATGATGGTGAATAGAGGTTTATATTTCCAAAATGATAGACGTGATGCCATAAGGTTTGTGAGGGGGAAAGTATATTATGATTCTGAAATACTTAGAGTGACCCCTAGGTAGTTGTAATGATGAGTAGACATTTGTGAATCCTTGGAGGCCTGAGGTGATGTTCTAATGATTGTGAAATTGAATATATGGCATGATTTCTGAGTTTCTTGTGAATATGCCTGAATGATGGTAATGATGCATAAATGTTTGTGATGCTTGAATGAATGATGATGCTTTACTTCTATGTTATCGAGTCCTGGGGGTATTTATACCTAAAAATAGAGTTTTTATCTAGAGCCCGTGTCAGTTTCTCGATAATTCCAACCGAACCATGATTTTCAGAACTCAGTGAACTATAAAACTTTGTATCCTCAGATAAGTACGAAGTTTAATAAAGCTTAGTAATCATAGTTATCTCTGTAATCTCTATATCGCTAGTCATTTAGCCTCAGACCTGTGCTCAGCCCAGTCCTAATGGAACTTAAGTGATTCAATTCTAATCTCAGAAATGATTCGAATAATCTAATCAAACTATGTATCATCAGTCAGATACTGTGATTGATATTGTTTTTGTCAGATGCGAAACCAAGTGATCTCAGCGTATTTCAGCCAGATCATTTGAAAAACATGATCATGTAAATAGATTCATCTTTATTGTGTTCATTCTAAGGATTTGGTGAAAGTCTTTCAGTTAGGAGTAGAAACTAGCACTGAGTGAGGGAAGGGATGGAAATTTCTCCCATCAGAGAGAGAGGCCAGAGTCGTTAGTAGCAATCCCTGAACTCCAGAACTGCATAGACAGCGTAGGATACAGGAGTCGCCGTCAGTAGAGGCTGTCACCATCAGAGTGGTTGACTATTATATTGCCTCAGATCGACTTCCTACGAGGTTCATCCCATTAGAGAGACTTGACCCGAGAGTGAGTCTTTACCCATGGCATGGTAGTGATGCCCTTTTAGCTGGGGTTATAGGTTGGACCCCACCTGTGGTAGGTCGGGGTATTTGGTTAAGTGACTACTTCCCATAGTTGCAGTTGCAGTTGTAGTATCAATCTTTAGAAGTTAAGACCATATGGTACAGTCGTCTATCTCATTAAGGAACTCAGATAGTTTCATTGATTCATGGACCATCCCGTCAGATAGGCTTGGCCTCATATATATATGCTTACTATCATATTTAAAGATCTCCCATCAGAGAGGCTTGATCTTAGTCTCAGATCATGTTGAATATTCTTATTATCATATTTAAAGATCTCCCATCATATAGGCTTGGTCTCCTTTTTAGAATTTGTTGAGTATTCTTGTTGTCGGATTCGGATATAATCCTATTTTCTTATAATTAATAAAGTTTCTGAAGTTATCTGTTAGAAAAGTTGAATCTCCAATTCTGTCGGTTAAAAACGGCAAGCTCAGAACTCAGTCTTCGATATAAGTATATTCAGATCCTCAGTTATCAGTAGCAGATGAGTCAGTGGTTCAGTATCTCAGTGATTGTAGTGAGTTTAGCTTGCAGTAAAGCGGTATCCAAGGTCAAGTCTCTAGAGTTGTAATGATTATAAGTATGATTTATGCATTCTTATATGTGTGCTTGTTTTCGTGCGGTATTCTCATGATCATTTATGTTATACATATTTTGCATGCATGAGCCCTTGCATTTACCCTTACCCTGTCTACATACTCGATACATTTTGTGCTGACGTATTTGCACTATGGTGTCTTATTTGACACCATAGGTTTAGAGGCACAGGACCCAAAGTATCATCAGTAGATCAGTCCCAGTCAGTAGCAGTAAAAGTGAGTCCTCTTCTTTCGAGGATAACTTTCAATTTTCTATTATTATAATCAAAATTTTATTTACTTTCAGTTAATGGAGTTAGTTGGGGACCTGTCCCATTAACTCCACAGTTCAGTCAGATTAGAGGCTTTTCAGACGGATGTATTAAATAGTATTTAGTTTAATATTTTGAGTATTTATAGATGTGTTGAACCTTATGGCCAGTGTCTGCATTTATTTCAGATATTATGCAGTGTACAGGTACAGATATCAGTAAAGGATTAGCTTATGGTTCTTGGGGTCACAAGCACCGTGTGACATCTCGAAATGAGATCTTGGGGTGTTACAACTATCTGGTGAATCCACTTAAGTGTCCAAGGACTGCCTAAGTGGTGGCCGCTTTATTGGCCCAATACCTCTTAGTAGTAACTGCCTTAGCAGACTGGTACTGCTTTAGTGGCTAGTTAGTCGGATAGCGGCCACCGCTGAATATAAATCCTATTTTATAATTTTTCACCATTTGTTGACTTTGAGGTTTGGGTTTGGGTGACTTATAGGATTTTCGCCACCATTTAAGCTTGGATAAGCTCCAAAACCTTATTATTATTACTTTAAAATAGTTTTTATTTGATTTGGACCTTGTTATTAATGTGTTTCTACATGAGTGTTTAACTAGAGACTCTATTAACCTTAAGGTATGTATTTCTAAAATAAATTTTTGGTCTTACCACTTTCATTTTTTAACTCATTTTTCAAATATATTTTGGACCCAACAAAAATATGGGCGATATGGTTATCATTAACTTTCTTATAATGCCTAGATGCTTTGAATGTCACAATCGATTTTGAGGTTGTTCGATGGGGGAAGGCTCCATGTTAAAGGACCTTAGGATTGGACTTTGATACTTGAAGATAGGTTATGGGTTAATTTTCTTTAGACTGGTTGGGTAGTAAAATAATAAGTAAAGCATGTTATGGATTGGGGAAAACTATGGAATGTGATTTTTATGCATTATATATTATGTGATGCCCATGTGGAGGCTTATATTCTATTACAGTTAACTTATGATATTATTTATTGGGTGTTGCCCATGTGGATGCTTTATTTGACATCATTGGCATTATTTGTGCAACTAAACACCTCATTTCTTAATGTGATAATCGTGCAAGGACTTGAATAGATATCATAGACCTTATTGAGAACTATTTGCCTTTATCATGATAGAAATGCCTATGTTTTAGGTTGAAATGATATGAAATGATGTCTTACATGTATGTTATTCCAATGGTGCTTGTCTAAAACTAATATCATGAAATATTGACATACTAAGTTGATTTTTGAGCTCACTTGTATATGTATTAAATATTTTCATACTGATTTGATTGTGAGCATTTTATCCTTATTGAATATATTAACATTCATGATATAATGATACTATTATGGAACATTAATTTTTAAGAGAAAATTGGACACTTTTGAAAATGCATAAACCTAGGGATGTGCCAATCGGATAGATTAAGATAAGTGATAGAGATTGGTAGAAATTTGAGATAGTATATGGTTTGCAAACCCCCCATGTATTCTATATTGGGAGTGTTAATGCTTAATAAGTGTATACAAATTGTCATATGATGACTTTCAACCATTTCATTTCATTATACATCATACTTCGTTGTATTTGCATATTCTGCCTTTTCCATTATGTGTTTATATATGTATATATGTATGTATTTATAGTGGAGACGGCATGAACTACTATTTGAGAAATTTTTTGCTAGTAGTTTGCGTGCTCATATTATTCTCTTTACTTTTTATTATTTCTTGTTTTTCTCAGTTGGCCTACAATACCTATTATGTACAAGTAGACCGTACTCACTCCTACTGTTCCCTTTCGATGCAGATCCTAGTGTGAGTAGGACATATAGTGGTTGAGTTCATGCTTTAGAATTTGGTGATTTTGAGGTACGCCATGTTCTAAGCTTATCAGAGTTGACTTCAGGCCTCATCCTATCTATTGTTATATCTTTATTTTAGTTTCAGAGATATACTATGTATTTTTAGATTTGGTTAGTACTTCTTACATTAGATTTTGGGAATTTTTATGACATTTTATTCAGGTTTTTACTTATATTGTGAGGTATTGATTAGACTTCACTCTTGAAGTCTTGTCTTGATATTTTCTTCTCTTAATAATTTGTTTCTTTTCTTTTTGGGTGTTTGGCTTACTTATAAAGGTTGGGTCGCATAAGTTCCATAGTGACCTTATTTTTGGATCATGACATAAAATGATGTTGATATTGTTATTATGGTGCAGCTAACTTACCTTCATCGCATTTGAGGGACCCTAGATACATTTGTGGAGAAGGAAAATATTAGTCATTCTAGATGCCATGGTGGGACCGTGTTTGTTAAGTGTGTCCTTTCTTGTTCATCATGATCATAGGGTCTTGACCACTTTTACAAAGGGTTTAATGGTCTGAGGTTAAGTTGGACTTCAGTGCATTCGCAAAGGTCTGACCGTAAATGTGGGATCGGGTCGTGTTGTCCTTTGTGATTGAGCCTGGGGCTATCATTCATAAAGGGATTTTTTCTACCTAGACATATTTAAATCTTTTGTTTTTGATCTAAAAATATCTTCCCCCTATTTTTAGACCTTAAGAGGTCCAAGTTAGGCAAACTCGAAGGGTTTTTTAGAGTTCTTCTATGAGTGTGTTTTTAAACCTTGAATTCATCTTTTTCCATTGATTCCTTACAAATTTAGCTTCAAATTTTTTATTTCAAACAAGATTTTTTTTTTTTTTTTTTGGGGGGGGGGGGTCTAGTAAAGTATAAAATTAGTTTTTCTTCGAGTTGAGGTCCAATTCTAACTCATATTTAGCTGGGATTTCAGATTTAGATTCCTCTTGATATGAGGACCATTATTCTTAAATAAAATCATATTTCTACATATGTATTTTTGAAAATGATTATCAAAGTGGGTCTTGGATCCGTAATACATATAGACGATATGGCTATTGGTCTTTTGACTTTTAGATGTCATATTTGAATAGATTGGTCATATTTGAATATGATTCAAAGGAGTAGAGGTTCTGGTTGATTCTTCAAGCTGTGTTAGGCTTTGTAGATCTTCTTTAAAGGCAATTTGAGATATACCTTGACATTTTTCAAAGAGTTATGTGTTGTATATTTGTTTGTATGTGTATTATGACTCTCTTAGGTTTTAAGGGTCCCCCTTAAGTGAAATGATGAGAATTTTCATGGGTATTGGAGTCTTTTGATAGATTATAGTTATATAATTGCTTAGTTTAGTTAGTCTTGCTACTTGTGATTAGGCTTAGAATACACTTGAAGATAGTTGGCATATTGATTGTGAATAATTGATAGTGGGTACCTATTTAATAGCTTAAATCATGTTTAATGGATCTTATTATAGTGATCAAGGATTATTAACCTTTTAGGGTATGATTATGTTATTACTGTTGTAGAATGATTGAGGTTTAAAAAATACTTAAAGTATAAATGATTTATAGTAGCTAAGGTGATTATCTGGGTTTTGTTTCTCTCGTTAGGGCATATTATTAGCTATCTTAATTCTCCTTTTAGTTATTTAGTCTAATAATATCATCTTTGGGAAAGATGGGACTGGTCGTATGGAATAAGCTAGGTTCGGCTTTTTTACTAAATTGTGTTGATTGAATTGTTTACTATTTCCATGTTACTTAAGTGGGGATTTATGTGAATATTATTACAGACCTGAGAGATTATTATGATTGTGATTCATGTGTAGGGGATTGAATTGATATTATTGGCCCTATTTGTGCATTAGTTTGTCTTATTATTATTGTGCCACCCAAGTGGGGGTCTGACTTGTTAATATAGGCCTTACTTGAACATTAATTCCCTCTATTATTATAGCATACACGAGGGAGGGGATCAAAATGATTTAATTGATGTCTTACATGACTATTTATAACAGTGATACCATGTGATGGTTTTATTCAAGAAATATTATCATTTTGAGTTAATTTCAACAAATTCACAACCTATATTGAATAAATCATTATCTTCATATTAGTTGGTTGAGAGCATTATATCCTCATTTCATCTATAAATATTCTTGATATTTATACCACTGAGAAATACTTTATAAAACCTTTGATGTGTGATCATTAGTCGGAGAGGTGAATGAGATGCTTTATAAAATCCTTGATCCGTAAACATTAGAAGTAGAGGTGAATTGAGATTCGAGATTGAAATAAGAGAAAGTATTTGGTTTGTAAACCTCCCATGGGTCCTATCCGAAGTGCTAAGGCTTGGAAGATTTATACAAAAGTCAAGTAATGACTTATATCATCATCATCCCATCTTCTTCATTACATTGCATTGCATCACCTGCATTGCATATATCCTTGATATGTTTGATATTGTGTTTGAATATTTACTTTTGTATTTAAGTACCGCGATTGAATCTTGTTTGTGATATTCTAATTTTTGCATTCATCTTATTATATTACACTATACTACACTACCTCTTGGTTGATTTAGGAGTAAAGATATTATGAGACACGGTATGGCTATGTCTTCGTTATGAGACTCATAGAATTTCACCTATCGGTAGCATGATATACACATGATTATACATTCTCACCATTGTGTTCCAAATTATTAGTTGAACATTTTGACTTAGTATAATGTACTATATTAGGGAGTCAGCCTCATAAATTAATTTTGGTACTCATTTATTATGAAACGAAAAGTGTTGACTCATCTAGACTAATGTGTCTACTTTGAATTTCAATAATCTTATGACTTTTATATTGGGATACCCTATTAGGTTGAAGTGGCACATTATCAGTTATGTCTAGAATTATGGGAAATGTTGGGTAGTTAAGGTGGTGGTCCTCGTCATCACTTTGGATTAGGCTCGGATATCAACGATGTTTGCTGAATACACGAGTTTTGTGCTCACTCTTTCTTTTCTTTCATTTTCTTATTTGTTTCACCCTGTGTAGGTATTAAACCTAGTAGCAGTTTGTACATTACGTTTCTTTTATTTAGCGTTGTAGAGATTGAGGTAGTAGCTGATAGACTTTGGAGCTTACCCAAATCTCTCCTCTATTATCTTATGTTTATTTTTTCATTTTTGATATTTTAGACAATTTGATATTACTCTATATTAGAGACTTGTACTAGTGACAACTAAACCTGGGATGTATCTTGAATTATTATTTCATTTTTAATGTTTGGGATTCTTCCTCCTCTTCTTTTGAGTCATTTAATTATTGCATTTTGGGTCATGATAGGCTTACCCATATCGAAGGGTGTGATGGGTTCCATCATGTACTATTAGTTTTGGTTGTGACAACACCACTTATATCCACTTGCTATGGTGTATATACTTGTAGTCTTCAACATCCATTCTGTATGTATCCCATTTTAAATATTTCCATGATACCACATATATTTTTCCAATTCCAACTGCTACTTATTGTTTCTTACATATTTTCAATAGTCTACTCCCTTAATACAAATTATGATTTACCTATTTCAGTCAAACATTCAGTCACTCCCAGTCCTTCCTTCTCTGTCTTTTAGCATAGCAACTTCAATGCAACTAGAGGGACTTTGGAGGTGTTCACCTTTCCATCTTAGAGAAAATTTCTGTACATTGATGTGATATCTTTAAGTATCTTTTTTGGTAGTAGGAAAATAGGTAACCAATATATATGTAGATGAAGCAATATCACAAGTGATCAACTTTGTTCTTCCTGTATACAATAAGTTTTCTATGCTTAGTATTTTTACTCTACTATTAATTTAATCTAGCAGAATGTCACAATTAATGAGTGACAATTTCCTTAGAGCTATTGACATTTCAATGTACCTAAAAGATAAAGCACCCTTCTAATACATGTAAGTAAGCATAGATCTTCAACATGCTGGCATCTTATACACCCTAAGGATATACAATTTTGTTGCATTGGTAGTCAGACCTGATACTGTTGAAAGATATTTTGCTCCTTTTAGTAACAACACAACAATTTGGAAATCTTTGTTGTAGAACAAAATTAGATCATCCGCAAAGCATAGACGATTTTATGTTCTTGCATTTTGTGTTGTACTCAAATCCTTCTTGATTTGTAACCAAATCCTAAATCCTTGATAGATGCTCCATACATATCACAAAAACCAATGGAGACAAAGGATCTTCCTTTAGCAATCGTCTCTTGACAACATTATCACCATATTTGTTTCTATTAATTACAATTGAATATCTAGTGGTAGTAATGCACTCCATAATCCAATGGATGAATATTGATAGGAATTGAAGTGCATAAAACATTTCCTTCATAAACTTCTATTCAATAAATGTATGTTTTCTTGGACCTATTTTCAGTAGACAACTTCTTGTTGATGTTTTCTTGTTGTAAAGCCTTACAAGCTCCTGGCAGATAAGTATGTTTTGAGAAATTATTATCCTTTTAATAAAATCATTTTGATTTGGAAATATAATAAAATATAGATCCATCTTCAATATGTTACAAATAACCTTTGACACACTTTATAGATTATATTACAACTTGCTATCAGTTTGTAATCCTCAAGTAATTCAATATGAGAGCTTTAGGTAATAGGGCAATAATTGTATTGTTCATATTCCTTACAATCTTTTCGTTATGAAGAACTCTTGAACTATCCCAACCATATCATCTCCAACTATTTTCTATCCATATTTGAATATTTGGCTGTCATAGCCATCTGGGTCTAGTGATATCTCTCGAGGTATAGACCATACTGTATTTTAATCTTCAGTATTGTCATTATTTGTAGAAGTAAATCTTTCTACACCTTGGTAGTGGCAATTTGCCACTCATTTATTTCTCATTTTTTTCATAATTTTGTGATTAAATTGATGATATGAGTCTAATTCATGAGTGAAATGCACTAATTTCTAGCATTTATGGTTTATCAGGGAAATTTGGAAAATATGAACAAAGTTGAAGATACAAAGAAGAAAAGGCGAGTGGAGCAAGACAAAAATTCTGAAGAGATGTTCCAGTACATGACCCTCGGATATTTTTATCATGATCTAAGGTCACGATTATGACTACCGTATACAAGAAAAAGAGTTGTGATCGCTAGCCGATGCCCAGCTATCGCGAGAGTCCATGCACAAGAAGATGTTACAATCACAACAAAAGGTCTACGATCGCGAACGTTGGGCAAAATTATAGGGTAAGTGATGAAATTTCACGAGGCTTGATCCCAAGACATAAAAGGGCTAATCCCTAACATTTCTAGCATCCATTTCTCAGTTTTTTACGAGTTACGAAAACTATTTTTGAGGGAAAAACAATTTTGTGAGTGATTTCCAAGGGAGATTTTAGCTACTTGGTTGAATTTAAATCTTGGGGAATACATTTATTTTTCCTTCCATGGATGAATTAAATGCTAATTTTGGTATATATCTTTTCTTTATTTCCAAGAATAACTAAATATATTTCTTTCAGTTATGCTTGATTAGATGGTGATTAATGCAAGGGTGTTGATTATAGTTCCATTTAATTAGTTGTTTATTATGGGTTTTGCTTTTGTTTTATGTTTATTGAGAATTAGGGGTTACAAACTCCAATTACCTTAGAACCCATATCATCCTTGAAAGAGGGGATATGGGTGAGAAACAATTGTGAACAATAACTTGGGTTAGCTTAGTTAATAGCATCTCTTAGAAATAAGGATGGTAATTGAGGCAATCGATTGGTGAATTTATTACACCCGTGAGGCGTTCAAAAGAACCCATTTGTGATATTTAGTGTTTTATTGAAAGATTATCACCAATACCTTTTAATATAGCTTACCCAATACTCTTAACAAAACTTGGATGAATTATTGATGACCTATGCATGACTCCCACCTATGATTGCATAACCCTAAGGCTTCTCCCTATTTGAATTCGCTCTTTGATATTTCAATCTCAAAATGGTGTTCAAACATTGTTATTACAAAATTACTCAAATCAAACCCCTCATTTACATTTCATTGTTGTTTTATTTAACACTATGGGTTAACATCTAGTTAACTACCAACACTCGTAGGTCTTGAACTATACGTCTTCACTCCTCGTGAATTTGACCCCGAATCTTTGTTGGATAAATATATTTATGATGATATATTAACACCTAATTTCGAGTGTAAGTTTGAGTGTTATCAAAAATAGCGCCATTGTTGAGGAGTGAAACATAGTTTTCACTATTGTAGTGTTGTTAGTGTCCTTAAGTTAGCCGTAGTGTGTTAGTTTACATTATTTGTTATTTTTGTCATTTCTCAAGTGACGATAATAGCATACACGATACCATGAGTCAATACGGTATTAATGTTGGCTCTTTTTATGGACTTGAGGATAGGGATCATCTTGGAGATGCTGACCAAGCTAATGCTATTTGTATTCCACCGACGAAAGAAAATGGAGTGTTTCACAATATTAGTGTGATGCTTAATTTGCTTTAAATGGAAGGGTTATTTGGAGGCCAAGCGTATGAGAATGCTAATCTACACTTGAATAATTTTATTGATGTGTGTTCTTCATTTGGCATAGCCCATATTTCTCAAAAATCAATTCGGTTATATCTTTTCCCATTCTTTTTTATAGGAGAACCAGTCTTATGGTTGCGCTATTTGACTGTGGGATCTATCACTTCATGGGTTAAGATCACGGAAGCATTCTTGGATAGGTACTTTCCTCCATCTCAGATGTAGCAACTAAGGGACGAGATCACCAATTTTTACCAACTTAAGGGAGAACCACTATATTAAGTTTGACAATGGTTCAATGATAAGATAATGCAATGCCCAAATCAGGAGATTTCAGATAAAATGCTTCCAAATTTTCTATAGGGCATTGTATCAATTGAACAAATAGTGGTTGATCATGCAGACAGGGTTTCTCTTGTCAAATTATCTTATGATGTTGTCGAGGTTTTGTTAGATTAAGAGAAATAGAGGTTGGCACATAAGAGATATCAAGGTAGCCTTAGAGGTTTCCTCTGTATCTTTTTTAAGCCAAGCATAAAGGAAAAAGGATGAGGAAAGAGATTTAAACATGGAAAACGTGATGACTCAGCTTAATCTTCTCACTAACCATGTAATGAGGGTTCCTTCTAAGGCGTTCAACACTGTTGCTTCTAAGAGTGTTAAAGGTTATGATAACACAAAGAAATTTGGTTCTTGTCAAATAAATTGAGGGGTTCCGCCCCACCTATCAAAGGCAAGATGGGAATCAAGATTGGAAGGAAAGGGACCGTGATAGAGATTGTGTTAGAGACCGAGATTGGAGGGATAAGGATAGAGACTATGACTGGTACATAAATCCATATGATAGATGCAAGGGTAAAGAGTCAAGCTTTGTTGACCCAGAGAAGTTCAAAAATAAAGATGTTCTTGCTCGTATCTTGGGTATTTAGGCAACAATAAGATGGTGAGAGAGATGAAAAGTGATTTCTTACAACTCAACCAAATAGTGATATCTCATTCGGATTCTATCAAGCAACTTGAGACTCAATTGGGCCAGATTTTGGCACAACTTAATGCAAGACCAAAAGGTGGATTTCCTAGTGACAAGGTGAACAGTTCAAAAAATGATGCTCATATCATGGTTATTGTCACTATGAGCAGTTGAACTCTCATTAAAGATGTTGTTAATCTTGGAGAAAACCCTAATGAAAAGGCAAACGATGCACAAGCAAATGAAAGGAGAAAGAAGCTATAAAACCCAAGTAATGATGTTCTAAATCCAAATAAAAGAAGTGTTGAAAAACCAAAGATAGTTGAAGAAAAGAGTGAAAGTTAAGAAGCACCTTACGGTGGTTGATGCTAATGCTCTAAAAGCAGATGAAACTTCAATTGTTACATTGTCACAACTCAAAATTCCTCCCCCATTCCTACAAAGGCTCAAGAAGAAAGATGATAATACCAAGTTTAACAAGTTTCATACGAAATTTAGTAATTTATCGGTGAACATTTCTTTTCTATAAGCCTTACATGAAATGCCCGGGTATGCAAAATTTATGAAGGACTTGGTAATGAAGAAGCGAGTCATGGATTTAAAACCATTAAGGTAACCCATAATTGTAGTGTTATAATGTCTAGCTCAATTGTGGTGAAGAAAGAAGACCCGGGTGCATTCATTATTCCTTGCACTATCGAGGTGTATAAATTTGCAAAAGCATTATGTGATCTTGAGGCAAGTATTAACTTGATACCGTTTACCATGTTTTGGAACTTGGGATTATGTGCTCCTAAGCCTACCACTATGAGGCTTTTAATGGCTGGCCGTTTATTAAAAAAGCCTATTGGTGTGTTATATGATGTGTTGGTGAAAGTTGATCGGTTTATCTTTCAGGCCGACTTTGTTATTCTAGATTGTGAGATTGATCATGAATTCCTAATCATTCTTTGTAGGCCATTCTTGGCTACATATAGGGATTTAGTCGAAGTGGAGTGTGAGGAGATGAAATTTTAAGTGAATAAAGAAGAAGTATCCTTCAATTTATGTAAGTCCATTAAAAAAGCAATGAACTTGCAAATGGTGTCGGTGATTGATGTGATAGATGATAAAGTAAGTAAACCTATAGAAGTGGATCTTATGGATTACCCCTTGGTAGGTGTATTATGGAACATTAGGAGTGAGGTTGTAGAATAATATGATGATGTGATTGCTTTATTGATGGGTCTTGGATCTTACACCAAGAATTCAGTCAAATTAGATCTTGATTTGAAGAATCGTGAAAATCCACCCGCCAAACCATTAATTATTGAACCACCTCAGCTTGAACTTAAGTCATTACCTTCTCACCTTCGATATATTTTCTTAGGTGAAAACAATACTTTTCCAATCGTTGTTGTTGGTGTTCTTGAGCCTTGTCAAGTGGATGCTTGAAATCTATTGTCACAAAGTACATCTGGGCCATTAGGTGAACTATAGCGGATATTATCGGCATTGCCCCTGGAATTTATTTACATAAAATTAAGTTGGAAATCGATCATGTTCCATGTGTTCCACATCAAAGAAGACTCAACCTAGCAATGAAATATATAGTCAAGAAGAAAATGATAAAATGGTTTGATGTGGGTGTTGTTTGCTAGATTTCTAATAGGACATGGGTGATCTTGATTCAATGTGTTCCAAAAAAGTTTGGCATGATGGTATTCCTAAATGAAAACAATGACCTTGTGACTATGCATCCGATAATAAGTTAGAGAGTGTGCATTTCATGAACCAAAACTACCCCTAGTCGTAATATGGTGCTTAAGGCCACAGGTGACCCCAAGCTAACCCATGAACTGGCATAAGATGTAAATACTGAGGGAAGGTAATAAAATATTGTGCGATAGTCATCTATTAAAATATCTGAATATTCAAATCAATAACAGAGAAGTCTGAAACACATCGCTGAAAACATAACTAAATGTCTGACTATCTGAAAGCCTCTAAACATAAGAAGTTGTTGGGACATGTCCCCCACTAACTTTGATTGCTGAAATAACATGAAATAAAGTATTCAAAAACATGATAAATAATCTGACCAGTCCTCAACCGATGAGGACTCACCAGTGCTACAGCTGAGTAATACAGGAATGAACTATTGGCGATCTGGGAACTAAGCATTCGAACCTATGTTATTACACAACATAGTACAAGAGAGAGTATGTGGTCAGTATTTTGAATGTATTGCTATGCGAGATAGGGACTAAGTGATTTATTAAACATATAGGTACTGAGCATGAATGCATGAACATGTAAAACGAATGCAAGAACAAGCAGGATTATGTACTGAAATAATCTGAATAATTGAACAACTAATATATAGACACTTGGTCATGAAATCTAGAACTGATATAATCTGAGTACTAAATTAAAATTGTGGGAGCTAATGTGTAACCGACATGGCCTAATTTGAGCTAATCGGGGCTCAAACTATCACCCCAGTTGGAAGAATGTCAGTACCTTTCCAAGGGTACCAACACAGGCTATATGGATCCACTAAACTAGTGTCCTGAAGGACTAGGGTGTCAATTCTCTACTGGCGGGTGTCCTCTAAGAGACTGTCAATTCGATATTGGCGGGTGATCTTTCATAACTTTCATTGGCAAAGTAGTTCTGGAACTTAGGGAATTCTATTAAAGGTCTCAGTCTTGTACTGGAAGGTGAGCCTTTATCCCTAGGTTCGCTCGGTGCTAAGTCCTACTCCTAATTAAACTGACACTGATACTGATAAAAGTTTAACATGATTCACAACTAATGAATGCTCAAAATGAATGTCATAATCTGAATATAATGATACAATCATGATCTGAATGACTTGTAACTTGAAAAACTGAAACATTCATGAATGTCTAGGTATCAGATGTTCATAATCCACCAACAATAGATGATATAATTGATTATGATAATATCAAGATAAAGACGTGATAGGAAATTTCATGGTTTAAACTAAAGAATTCTATAGTTTCATCAATATAGAGAGACATCATGATTGGGAAACTGAAGCATGCATTAAACTTATGGAGGAACACATATTCATGGTAGAATTTAAAGAGTTCAATTAAAGAATTGTGAAATTCATACTTTTTATGGAATCCCTAATTTAAAATGGAATTAAACTTGTGGATTGGGGAAACTTTGGGACTCAATGTTTAAAAGGATCCCATTGATGAATATCCCACATACATGAATATAGAAGCTTGGATAAATACCCTTGAGAATTGGACATGCTTGATGACCCCTAGTTGCTTGTTGGGAGAAGAGAAAATCATCCCTTTTTGGTTTCTTTGAGTGAAATTATAATTAATTATGAAACTAGGGATTTTGGGGCTTTAATACTACCCTTTGGGAAGCCTATACAATGTGGGTTAGGCTCGTAAATGAGTGAGAAAAGACTTAAAAAACCTTTAAAAATCATGTAGTAAATATGGTTCCCAGTCGTTACGACTCACCATATGACTCATCATGACTGACTAGGAATCGTTAGGTATAGTCGTAGTCTTAAGATTGAGTCTTGGTTCATTCACTGGTCAGGCTATAAGTCCACATTAAGACTTGTAATGTCTGACAACGAGTCGTATGCTAGACTCATAGTCGCTGGGCTCAAATTTTGAGCCTTTACTGGAATGACTATGACTCGTCACATATGGTAACGACACATTACCTTGAGTCATAGTCACGGCAGTGTTTTGGGCCCTTAAGGGAAAATTTCCACAACCTTTTTCCATGACATCAGATGGACACGAAACTTGAAGCATGGGAAAGCGAACTTAGAAATCTACCATTTGAGAGGTGTAGAGCTTGAAAATTTGGGGTATTACAATATTTCTCCCTTGGGATCATTCGTCCTAAAATGAAACTAGTTGAGATGGAGTACTAGGAAGACTGAGATCATGCACTGAATACTTATGAGTTGAATCATGATTATATATTTGAATCAGAAACATGATACATGGACTGAACTGAATTCATGAATGCATACTATGCTGGTTTAAGAGCTAAGATAGAAAACGAGAAAATTAATCTAAAAACCATTACCTCCAGGTGAATCTGAATTTGTAAAGAAGAGATAGGGATACTTGGCTCATATATCAGCTTTTTCTTACCAAGTAGATCCCTCAACGGACTAATTTCTCCAATAGAACCTTAACCAATGTAACTTCTTTATTCCTCAACCTAAGAATCTGATGGTCAAGGATATCAACTGGGACTTCTTCATAGGAGAGGCTATATTTCATGCCTACACTTTCTAAAGAAATGACTGAAGCTAGATTACCAATGCATTTTTTTAACAGAGAGACATGAAACACTAAATGCACTGAGCTAACTCTGCAGGCAACTCTAACTCGTAGGCTACCTTCCCAAAATGGCTCAAAAATTATATAGGAACCAACATAGCAGGAACTAAGCCTCCCCTTCTTAATAGATCTCTTCACCCTTTTTATGGGAGAAATTTTTAAATACACAAAAACACCAACATCAAATTCAAGTTTTATTCTCCTTACATCAACATAGGATTTTTGATGACTTTGGGCTGTTTTCAGCCTTTCTCAAATCAACTAAACTTTCTCCATTGCCTCATATACTTAATCCGTCCCAATCAAGGAAACCTCACCAATATTAAACCAACCAATAGGATATCTACACCTCCTACCATAAAGATCCTAAAATAGAGCCATTTAGATATTGGAGTGATAGTTGTCATTATAGGAAAACTCAATCAAAGGTAAGTGATCCTCCGAACTACCACTGAAATCCATAACACAAGCCTTCAACATTTTCTCTAATGTTGAATGGTCCTCTTAGCTTGACCATCTATCTACGGGTGAAAAGTTTTATAAAGATTAACTTGGGTACCAAGACCCTCTTGAAATTCCTTCTAAAAATGAAAGGTAAATTGGGTATCCTTATCTAAAATGATGGTCAATGGGACACTATGTAACTTTACCAACTCCCTAAGATAGAGCCTAACATTATCCTTGGCTGAATATGATGTATGGACTGGAAAGAAATGGGCTAACTTGGTCATTCTGTCCACAATGACCCAAATAGAATCATGATGACAACATGTACAAGGTAGCCCTATAACAATATCCATATTTACCACTTCCCATTTCTAAGCGGTAATAATGAACTCCTAAAGCGTACCACTAGGTCTTTGATGCTCAACCTTAACCTTTTGAAAATTGGAACACTTTGCCATGAATTGACAATATCTTTCATTCCATTCCATTAATAGATTTCCCGCAAATCGTGGTACATCTTAGGGGCTCCTAGAAATATCATGAACCATGCTCTTCTAGTAATATTTGTTGCCTTAAACCATCCACATTTAGAACACATTGCCTACCCTGACAATGAAGCACACCATATCCTTCTTGGGAGAAAACCTCAAATTTCTAATCACGAATTGCCTCCTCCAACTTAACCAGAATAGGGTCTCTGTCTTGCTTTTCTTTTACCTTGGACACCAAGGATGATCCCGAACCATTCTAAACCCAAATACTATCTTCGTCTAAATCAACCAAGTGAACTACCAATTTAGCAAGCTGATGAACTTTATGGACTAATTCATTCTTATCATCCTTCACATGAGCAACACTCCCCACATACAATCTACTAAGGGCATCGGCCATAACATTGGCCTTACCCTGGTGATACAACACACTCATATCATAGTCTTTAGCCATTCAAACCACATTCTTTGATGAAGATTTATGTATTTCTATGTGAACATATACTGTAAGTCCTTGTGATCAGTGAACACATCAACATGAACCCCATAAGGGTAATGCCTCCAAATCTTCAAGGAAAAAACAATTGCTGCCAACTCAAGATCATGAGTCAGATAGTTCTTCTCATGAGGTTTGAGATATCTAGAGGAATAGGCTATGACCTTACCTCGCTACATTAAAACATAACCAAGACCAACTCTAGAAGTATTACAATAAACTATGAACCTATCTAAACTCTCGGGTACAGTTAATACTTGAGCGGAAGTGAGTCGAATCTTCAACTCTTGAAAACTCTTCTCACAAGAATTTGGCCACTGAAACTTGACTTTCTTCCAAGTCATTCAAGAGATGGGATAGGCATTAAAAGAAACTCCCTCAACAAACCATTTGTAGTAATCAGCTAAACCCAGGAAACTCCTGATATCTTATGCAGAGATGAGACTGGGTCAGTTTCTTACTACTTTAATCTTTTGGGGATCAACTTGAATACCATCATAGAAAATAATGTTTCCAAGATACTAATTGCAACCAAAATTCAGACTTACTAAACTTAGTGAATAGCTGGTGTTCCTTAAGGGTCTACAAAACAATCCTAAGGTGGTTTATATGATCATCTTCACTACGAGAATAGATGAGAATGTCATTTATGAAAACTATGAAAAACATGTCCAGGTATTGCTTGAATACTCTATTCACTAAGTCCATAAAATCTGCAGGAGCATTAGTTAGTCCAAAATACATAACTACAAATTCAAAACAACCATATCAAGTTTTCAAGGTTGTCTTTGGAATGTCAGATTCTCTAACTCTATGCTGACGATAACCAAATTTGAGGTCTATATTGGAGAAATAAGTTTAACCTTGAAGTTGGTCGAACAAGTCATCAGTCCTAGGGAGAGGATACTTATTCATGATTGTGACTTTATTCAACTGATGGTGGTCGATGCATATTTTAAGAGGACTATCTTTCTTGCACATGAAGAGAACTGGGGAACCCCACAAAAAAATACTAGGCCTGATGAAGCCCTTATCTAGGAGATCTTTCAACTGCTCTTTTAATTCCTTAAGCTCAGATAGAGCTATTCTATAAGGCATAATTGAAATAGTTTGGGTATCTAGAAAGAGATCTATTCTGAAGTCAATTTACCTCTTGAGAGGAACTCCCAGAAGATCCTCAGGGATTACTTCAAAAACTCATTCATTATTGGAACTGACTCAAGACTTGGAAATTCAAAACTTGAGTCCTTGACTCAGACAAGATAGTAAATGCAACCCTTATAGATCATCTTTCGTACCTTAAGGTAAGAGACAAATCTACCTATAGGAACTAAGGTACTACCCCTCTATTCTATGATTGGCTCATTAGGGAACTGGAACTAGACTATTCTGTTTCTACATTCAATTGAGTCATAGAAAGAGTGGCGCTATTTTACGCCAAAAATGACATAAAAATCAATCATCTCTAATTTTATAAGGTCTACTAAGGCAACTTTATGGGACACCGTGATAGGCCAATTTCTATATAATTATTTGGCTATAATGGAACTACATACTAGAGTAGACACTGAGAAGGGTTTTGCAAGAATTTTGGGACTGATACCAAAGTCTATCGCTATATAGGGAGTTACAAAAAAAGTGAAACTTTAGGGTCTAGTAATGTATAAAAATAAAGGTAGAAGACTTGTAACATACTAGTAACCATATCAGAAGAACTTTCCTGATCCTATCGAGTTTGAAGGGCATAGAGTTGATTCTAATGCTGCCCACTAGTAGTACTAGAGGTGGCGCCCTACTAAGTCAAGCGACCTATTAGAGATGAAGAGAATTTATCCTGACCCTATTGAGAAAAATCTTTACCTCTCTGGGCAACCACTGGGCAATCCTTGATTCTATGGCCTAACTTGCCACACCAAAAACACACTTGTATCATCGTCGGCCATGGACTCACCCTTGTGGTTCTTACTATATCTCCTGTAAACTAGATTTGTATGGCCATTGTTGACACTACCCTGGGACATAGATCCTGGTTCTCTATCAAAATTATTCTATCTAAATTTAGGCACTAGAGCACTAGAAGAAGATGGAGCTGGAGCTGAAGATTTCTATTGAAATTAGGAACGATTATCGCCTTATGACCTCTGCTGAGAAAAATTGAAGCTATCATTTTTGGCCTGCTTATTCTTTATTTTTTTATTGAGCTTCTCTTCCTCAATCTCCTAAGCATGAACCATCAGTCTAGAGAGTTCCATCTTCTTCATCATCATAGTAGTTCTACACTCCTTACAACATCCTCAGAAATACCAGATATAAACTTGATCATCCTAGGCCTAGAATCGGCCACCATGGTAGGAGCAAACGTTGCTAATTCAGTGAACTTGAGTGAATACTCCTTCACACTCATGTTACCCTACTTCAAATTTATAAACTCATATACTTTGGCCTCCTTCAAATCGAGTGGGAAGAACCTATCTAAGAAAGTAGTAGCAAACTCATTCCACTCTACAGTCCCTATATCAGCACCTCTAACCTCTTTTATTTCTTAATCCAGGTATGAGCTACTCCTTGCAACTAGTAAGTAGCTAATTCAGTCTTCTCACTAGGAGTAACACTCATGATATCTCTCACCTTCTGTACACAGTCCAAAAACTCTTATGGATCCTCCTCAAACTTGGATCCAGAGAATGTTGAAGGATTTATCCAAGTTAAGTCCCATATTTTGGCTGTTTCCATCTCACCATAGGGTTTAATAGAGCAATAGCTTACTGATTATTCTGGGCAGACATGGATAGGGACAATGCTATATAAGCAGCGCTGAATCTGGCATGAGAGACCTATACGTTTGGAGGGTCTTTGGGAATAGGTGGTATGGGCTGGTATCCATTTCTTCTTCCATTAGCCCTTCTGGGATACATTTCTATAAATCGTAAAGACTGAATAAAAAGAAGGAGTTTAACAAAGCTCATGCTTCATCGCATGAGATGAATAATGGAAGAAGGAAGACTTTCCTAAAATATTTCGTAGCCTCTCACCCATAAGTATGGCGCACTTTACACCCATGAACAAGACTCTACTTGACACAACTTTCAGACACCCTAGGATACTTTAAACCTTGTGATCTGATACCAAGTTTGACATAATCTGAGACTACCCTCTAATTGTAACACGGTGCTTAAGGGCCATAGGTGACTCCAAGCTAACTCATGAACTGTCACAAGCTGTAAATATTAAAGGAAGGTAACAAAATACTATACGGAAGTCATCTATTAAAATATCTATATAATCAAATCAATAACAAAGGAGGCTGAAAGCCTCTAAACATGACTAGCTGTTGGGATAGGTCCCCAACTAACTTTGACTATTGGAATAACATGAAATAAAGTATTGGAAAACATGATAAATAATATGACTAGTCCTCTATTTATAAGGATTCACTAATGTTGCAGATGAGTGATACAGGAACTTACTACGTGTGATTTGGGAACTGAGCATCCAAACCTATATTATAAGATAATATTGTGCAAAAAAGAGTATGCAGTCAGTATTTTGAATGTACTGGTATGCGAGAGAGGTACTAAGTGATTTACTATACATATAGGTATTGAGCATGAATGTATGAACATGTAAAATGAATGCAAAACCAAGCATAAACATGTACTGAAATGATATGAATAACTAAACAACTAATATATAGACACTTGGTCAAGGAAACTTGAACTAATATAATCTAAGTACTGAAGCGAAACTGTAAGAGCTAACGTGTAATCTACATACCCCAATCTGAGCTAATTAGGGTCCAACCTATAACCTAGTTAGAAGGGTGTCAGTACCTTATAAAGGGTACTAACATTGGTTGTGAGGATCCACTAAACTAGTGTCTTGAAGGACTGGGGTGTCAATCCTATACTGGTGGGTAACCCCTAAGTGAGTGTTAGTCCTCTACTGGCGGGTGACCTCTCATAACCTATATTGGCAACGTAGTTCTGGAACTTAAGGACTTCTATTAAAGGTCTTAGTCCTCTACTGGTAGGTGAGCCTTCATTCTTAGGTTTGCTCAGTGTTGAATCCTACTCCCAACTAAACTGATACTAATACATATATAAGTTTAACATAATTCATAACATTGAATGCTCAACATGAATATCATGATCTAAATATAATAGTACAATCATGATCTGAGTGACTTGTAACTTGAAAATCTGAAATATGCATGAATGTCTAGGTATCAGGTGTTCATAACCCACCAGCACCGAATAATATAACTAATCATGATAATATCAAGATAATCACATGATAGGGAATTTCATGGCTTAAACTCAAGAATTCTACAATTTCATCAATATAAAGAGACATCATGATTGAGGTAATGAAGCATGCATTAAACTTATAGAGGAACAGATAATCATGCTAGAATTTAAAGAGTTAAATTAAAGAATTACTAAATTCATACTTTTAATTGACTCCCTAATTCAAAGTGGAATTAAACTTGTGGACTGGGGAAACTTTGCGATTTAATGAGTGAAAAGATCCTATTTATGAACATCCCACTTACCTAAATGTGGAAGCTTGGAGAAATACCCTTGAGAGTTGAACTTGCTTGATGAACTCTAATTGCTTTTCCGGAGAAGAGATAATTGCCCCTTTTTTGGTTTCTCTGAGTGAAATTATAATTAATCATGAAATTAGGGTTTTGGAGGCTTTTATACTACCCATTGGAAAGCCTAAATGGTATGGGTTAGGCCTTTAAAGGAGTGGGAAAAGACTAAAAAATCCTTGAAAAATTGTGTAGGAAATCTTATTCCCAAAAACTTAAAAGCCCTTGAAAATCATGTAGGAAATCTAGTTGCTAGTCATTATGACTTACCGTATGACTTTTCATGACTGACTATGAGTCATTAGGTAGAGTTGTAGTCTGAAGCTTGAGTCTTAGGTCATTCACTGGTCAGTCTACGAGACCATATTATGACTCGTAATGTTTAACTACGAGTCATATGTTGGACTCTTAACCATGTGGGATGGGTTCTTGGTGAATAATAGTGTGACTATGAGTCCCTTCTTATGAATCATTGTCACTGATTACGACTCATATGGTTGGGTCGTAGTCACTAGGCTCAAATTTGGGGCCTTTATGGGAATGACTATGGCTCACATGTGATGACTCATCACGTGTGGTAATGACTCATTCCCTGAGTGGTAGTCATGGCAGTGTGTCGGGCCCGTAAGCAAAAATTTCCATAACCTTTTGCCATGACATCGGATTGAGGAAAGATTTGAAGAATTGGAAAGATAACTTAGTAGTCTACCTTTTATAGGGTCTAGAGCTTGAAAATTAGGGTATAATAGTGTATGGACTATCGTAAATTAAACTCGTGGACCGGAAAAAGAAAATTTTTGCATGCCCTTCATGTATCAAATATTAGATACACTAGCTGGTCGGGGTTGGTATTGCTTCCTTGATGGGTACTTGGGGTACAAAAAAAATTTCATTGCTCCAAACGACTAAGAAAATGGGATGACTAGTACATCCCCCAATAGTGTGACATCATGCAAATGGTTCACTAAGACCAATCCTCATATAAGCAAATACGAGTTTCCTTTTTTGGTCCCCAGGGACCACCACATTCCACGGCTTTGTTACACATCCCGCCATTAATGCCCAATTAAAACTAGTTTCCAAATAAACAAACCATTATCCATTTATTAACCATGGTCATTGATATTGGTATCGTCATACAAACCCTTACTTGCAAGTATCATCCATAGCCAACCATTTTTAGGTTTAAGGGGACTTTCAAGTGCCTTTCAATATAGCATATTAAACCACTTGGGAGACTTCCATATTCCCTACAAGAATAACCATTTAGCCATTAGCCTTTCCAAACCATTTGAACCATGCATAATTTCTTTAACAAGTTTAAAACATGCAAGAGTTCAATTAAAAGACGTCAATGAAATAAACATATATATATAAGCATTTTATCAAACACATTGGGGGCATAATATAACCAAAACCCATTCCAATTACCAATAAACCATTCCCATGTAATCCAATTATCCAAAACCACAATTAATGCATATAAAAGCACAATTAAAACCATGGGAAACCATAACCAAATATTTAAAATTAAAACCCCCCAAATAATAGTTCAAAACCATAATCATGCAATAATAAAACCATGAAATCAATAATATAAACCATGCCTTTAGTTAAATTAACCATGAAGGAAGAGAAACATGCCTTAAACCAAGATGATGACGGAAAGAAATTACCAAGACAAGCCCCAAATCAATCCTTTAGTTGAAACCCCAACTCTCTTGCCCCAAAAGCTCTTGAGAGAATTATAGAGTGTTTTATAATAGTTCTAAGTGTTAATGAATAGAATAATAGGGTAAATAGCCTCCAAAGTGTATTAGAAGTCATGGATCCTAATTAGGGTAAGCAGGGAAATGTCCAGAATACCCCCACTTAAATACTTTAAAAACCCATCATAGGGATACGACTGGCCCATACAAGTCGTAGTCTCCCAATACGATTGGTACCCACCACTCGTATCCAAGCCTCACCCTTGGATCAGATATTACCGAGTATACGACTCATCCAATCAAGCCGTAACCCCAGTATATGATCCATACCCATGAAACGTATCCCTAGTAGAATAAAATACTAGGAGGATCAAACACTGCCCACCATACGAGTCCATAATATGACTCATACCTAGACCTACAACTCATACCTCTAAGTTGTACCCATTCTAGTAACCAAAACCATCCCATAAACTAACACTGGTCAGCCTACGACAGGACCATACCACTCATACCCCACCATATTGCTCGTACCCTTGAGTCATATTAGGTCCAGAGAACAAAATTCTAGGAAATTTTCTAAGGGTCAAAACCCAGGATGTTTCAGTCTCCCCCACTAGGAACATTCATCCCCAAATAACGGACAAGGTAGGGGTAACCACATATAGAGTCATTTGCATTATCAAAAACCACTTTAACAAAGTTTGAAGATACAGAGGTAAAGATGTTAATCTTTCCCTTAACAAACTCGAAAAAATAAAGATGTGTTAAAGACACATTTCTTTTGCACGAATCCCAGAAGTAGAAAACAAGAGCAGATATTTGGACTTTGTGTCCTCTTCTACTTCCTAAGTAGCCTCTTCCACCTTATGGTTTTGCCAAAGAACCTTAACCGAAGCCACCTCCTTAGTCCACAACCAATGAACCTGCCTATCCAAGATCTCAATCGGGACTTCTACATAAGACAAGGAATCAGTGATACCCAATTTTTCAAAAGGAATAACCGAAGAAGGATCACCAATTCACTTCCTCAACATGGGAACATGAAATATCGGATGAACCAAGATCAAGTTAGATGGAAACTCTAATTCATAAGCAATGTTACCAACCCACCATAAAATCTCATAAGGGTAAGAAAATCGAGGATTGAGTTTACCCTTTTGCCAAACCACATTACTCTCTTCATATAGACACCTTGAGGAAAACCTTATCCTTGACCTCTAATTCTGAGTCTCTACGTCTGATATCTGCATAGGAATTTTGGAGACTTTAGGCAGTTTTAATCCTACCCCAAATTACCTTCACCTTCTCCATCTCTTAATGAACCAAATTTGGGAAAAACATATCCGACTCCCTAAGCTCAAACCAACCAATAGGAGATATACACCTCCTACCATACAATGCCTCAAAAGAAGCCATATCGATACTAGAATGATAGCTGTTGTAGTAAGAAAACTCCACCAAAGGTAGATACTCAACCTAACTGCTACCATAATCAATCACACAAGCCCAAAACATATACTCCAATGTCTAAATAGTTCTCTCCACTTGCCCATCTTTATGCAGATAGAAAGCAGTACTCATACTAACCTTAGTCCCCAACCCTTTCTAGAAAGACCGCCAGAAGTGAGTTGTAAACTACGTACCACAATTAAGAATAATCAAAATAGGAACCCTATGCAGCTTCACAATCATATGAAGATACAACTTTGCATAATCTTTTGTCAAAAAGTTAGTCCACACTAGCAAAAAGTGCACGGACTTAGTCATCCTATCCACGATGAACCAAATCAAATCAAAATATATTCGAGATTAAGAAAGACCGGTAAAGAAGTCCATATTGGTCACTTCTCACTTCTATTTGGGCAAATTAATTTTTAAATGCAAACCACCTGGCCTCATGTGCTCAATCTTAACTTGTTGACACACCATGCACTTGGACATAAAGTCAACCACATCTTTTTTCATACCATTCCACCAATAGATCTCCTTGAGATCATGATACATCTTAGTTCATCTGGGATAAACAACATAGCGCAACTCGTGCTCCTCAGCCAAGAATCTTTGTCCCAAACTGTTGACATCAAGAACACATAACCTCTCTTGGTACCGTAAAGTACCATACCACTGATCTAAAACACCACTACCTTTTACCCACCAACATCACTCTTGATTTTTATTAAGAAAGGATCCAACACTTGCTTCTCCTTAATCTCCACACTAAGAGATGATTGAACCAACTCTTGCACCAACACACCACCCTCCTTGGAATCCAAGAGACGAACTCCAAGATTAGCCAAGCGATAAATATCCTTCACCAATTCCTACTTTTCTTCCTCCACATGATCCAAACTGCACATGGATACCTGCTAAGGCCGACACCAATACCGATCCCGCCTATTCCAACCCTCAAAAGTATCATAAAGCCTCTATCCAAAAGAGTAAATAAATCTAGTTGGGACATGCCCCCAACCATGGCCAAAAATAATATCTAAAATAAAAGATAAATGTCTAAAACTATTTATAACATGAAATGATGCCTTTCTAAAGGATAGAAGCTCACCATTCATCCAAATATTATAGCAAAGTCAATCACTATGTAGAAGGAGTAGACAGTTCCTGCTTAGCATGGGCATACATCCGCCAGTTTATGGGGTTAGTGAGTGTCCGCTAGCATAAATATAAGGATAAGGATAAAATAACACTGGTTATAAACCCAAGAAAAACTATCCAATGCATACAACCAATTATATATGTGTATATATATATTTCTATTTCGGGAAAGGGGGCTGGGCTTGGTATGCCTTTAAAACCATTATCTGGGTTGTGTAGCTTGGCTGTCCTAAACTACCCACGGGCTATATGGGCTCAGCTCCCCCGGCTAAAAGGGCCCAGTGCGTGTAGCCACACAACTAGGGAAGTATCCCATAGGATGAATAATTCAAGTGTTAATAAATAGAATAATAAGGTAAATAGCCTCCAAAGTATATTAGAAGTCGTGGGTCCTAATTAGGGTAAGTAGGGAATGTCCTAAATACCCCTACTTAAATTCGTTAAAAAACTATCATAGGGGTACGACTGACCCATATGAGTCGTAACCTCCCAATACGATTGGTACCTACCACTCGTATCCAAGCCTCTCCTTGGATCAAACACTGTCCAATATATAACTCATCCAACCAAGTTATAACCCAGCATACAATCTGTATCCATGACCCGTATCCCTCGTAAAATGCAATACTAGAAGGATAAACACTACCTACTATACGAGTCTATGATACGACTCATACCAAGCCCTAAGACTCACACCTTTCAATCGTACCCATTCTAGTGACCATAACCATCCAACCAACTAATAATGGTCATCCTAAAACAGGACCTTACCACTCGTACCCCATCATATGGCTCATATCCTTGAGTCGTATTAGGTCACGAGAATAGAATTCTAGGAAATTTTCTGAGAGTTAAAACCCAGGATGTTTCAACTTCTCCATGGTTGGGGATTCCTTTAAGTCTTACCATGATCATGTAAGCAAATTTATTCAACATTGTGTGAAGACCAATCTCTTCTTGTATTAGGAGAAATAACACATTATGGTAAAGGAGGGCATTGTAATTGGTCAAAAAATTTTGGCAAAAGGCATCTGAGTTGATCAAGCAGAGGTTGAGGTAATTTCTAAGTTGTCTTCACCTAATTCTGTGAATGGTGTTTAAAGTTTTCTTGGTCGTGCCGGGTTCTATAGGTGTTTCATTAAGGATTTCTCAGGGATTGCTCATCCTTTATGCAAGCTTCTTAAAAAGAAAGTAAAATTTGAATTTGATGGTGATTGTTTAAAGGTGTTTAATTATCTTAAGGAACTCCTTGTACCAGCTCCTATCATAATAGCTCTGAATTGGTCAATGCCCTTTAAACTAATGTACGATACAAGTGGTGTTGCTATTGGTGTAGTATTGGGCCAAAGAAAAGAGAAGTTGTTTCAATCGATCAACTATGCAAGTAAATCATTGAATGATTCTCAACATAACTATAAGGTTATAGAATAAAAGTTGCTAGCAATGGTGTATGCTTTCAAAAACTTTTAGACCTATTTGTTGGGTACAAAAGTGGTTGTACACACAGACCATGCCGCTATTAGATATCTTATGGAAATGAAAAAGGAAAAACCTCATTTGATTAGGTGGATATTGCTCTTGCAAGAGTATGATTTTAAAGTGAAGGATCTAAAGGGGTGAGAAAATCAAGTAGCCAACCATTGTTCCCACCTTAATCCAATCATGAGAACTTTGGTGAGGTTGAGATTGATGACACCTTCCCTGATGAGCTAGTCATTTCACTCTTGAGAAATATTACACGGTATGCAGACTATGCTAACTATATTATGAGTGATGTGCTTCCCGATGATCTTAATTAATATCAAAGGATGTGGTTTCTATTTAATGTGAAAAGATATTTTTGCAATGGGCCCTTTTTGTTTAGAAAATATGTGGATGGTGTGATCTCTAACGCCTACATCGGATATAAGCCAAACTATCTTATGAAGTTCTAAACCCAGTAGTGCGTCATGGAGGCAAAAATGAGAGATATTCGTAAAGCTTGTCACTCTTCCCCATTCGGAGGTCATTATGCTGGAATTTGAACAACCATAAAAGTCCTTCAAAGCAGATATCATTGGCCCTCCCTTCATAGGAATGCTATTGAGATGGTCAAGTCTTGTCATCAATGCCAATTCCAAGGTGGAGTTTCAAGGAGGCATAAAATGCCTCTCAAGCCAAACCTTGAAGTTGAACTATGTGATATATAGGAATAGACTTCATGGGTCTGTTCGTGATCTCTTATGGGCATAAGTACATTTCGGTGGTAGTTGACTATATCTCAAAGTGGGTGGAGGCCGTGGCTCTATCAAACAACAAAATCAAAAGTGTTACTTAATTCTTCAAGAAGTACAGCTTTATGAGGTTCAAAACTCCACAGGCTATTATTAGTGATGTCGGCTCTCATTTTTGTAATTGGGTTTTGGTGCTTTACTTGATAATTATTAGATGAACCACAAGGTTGCTACCCCATATCACCCCTAAATAAGGGGCCAAGTTGAGGTGTTGAATTATGAAATTAAATCCATCCTTGAGAACATCATGAATATTGGCAGTATAAATTAGGTGAGGAAACTTGATGATGCATTTTGGGCATATAGGATGGCATACAATACTATTATTAGTAAGCCCCCTACCAATTGTTGTTTGGGAAAGCGTCCCATTTACTCATTGAGTTGGAGCATAAAGCTTTGTGGGCTTTGAGGAAATTGAATATAGATTGGGAGGATGCATCTAAATTAATGGTTACTCAACTTCATGAATTGGAAGATTTTTGACTCAAAGCATATGAAGCTCCATTTTATATAATGAAAAGATGAAGAGGTGGCGTGATGCCAAAATCTTAAAGTGGGATTTTCATGTGGGTGATGAGGTACTTCTTTACAATTCAAGGTTAAATATCTTTGTGAGTAAGATTAGATTAAAGTTATCGGGACCGTTTGTGGTCTCAAATATGTGTCCTAGCAGTGCTATTGAGTTGGAGGACCTTGAGAAGAAGAAATTTAAGGTGAATGGGCAAAGATTAATGAACTATCATGTTGGTAGACTCGGAGCGACCAAGATTGAGTTATTTTGCTTTAAGGATCTAATATGATGATAAAAGGGCATCATGCTGCGACGTTAAATCAAGCACTAGATGGGAGAAAACCCATCGTTCTAATGAGTTTGCATATAGCATTTGATTTTTAGATTATTAGAATAGTTTGTGATATTTGTTTTTTATTAATCCTCACAATCTTGTCACTTTGCAGGTGTATTGAATAGATTAGAAGACAAAAACAGGGAAGCATCAAGTTTGGACTTATAGCAACTAAAAAAATAGGGAAGTAGAGATGCCTTAGTTATCGTGATTATGACACACAAATCGCGATGGCAATCTAGAAGCTTAGGAATACTACAGTTAATGTGATTGCTAATGCTATATCACAATTGTAACACTATATTCAAGAGAATTATTGCGATCACGAAGGACTTACCACGATTGCAAAGGACTTACCGTGATCACGATCCTGCCAGATGAAAACTATATACGAGGCTCAAAGCTGATGATAAGATTCAATCATAATTCTTTGATTATGATAAGCCTGATGCTGAAGCTACTGAGGAGAAGACAGAGAGTGTCAACAGCCTGTAATACGATTTTAGAGAGCCCCTTTAACTTTTTTATGCATTCATGAAATACAATGAGGACATTGCACTTTTTTAGTTAAGGTGCCCATATGTCTGTATTTCATAGTTTGTATTTGGTTTGTAATATTTGGATTCATAGTTCATATTTGGTTTGTAATATGTGGATGTTATTTTGATGTTTTGTTCTGTATATTGGGTACCCCTGCCTAGTATGCTTTATAGAGACTTTGTGGATTAGTCATTTTTTTCTTTTATTTTTCATTTCTAGATTTTTATTTTCCTCTTTGATAGTGATGTTGGACGATCCTTTCCCTATGATAGATTGAGTGACTACCTTCTTAAGGAAAAATTATAGTGAAGTGTTGGATTCCTATGGGCAGGGAAAGTTTGAGTACCATGGCATTATAAATTTAGATTGACATAGTAACCATGGTGAAGTTTGAGCCATCGCTTGAGTAGTCATGGTATTATTTTCTTTGAAAATCCAAAATGTAAGATGGTGGCTTTCTTGGTGCTAACAATAGTTAATCTTGAGTGGTCAAATGTGAAACAAAGATCCCCCTGCGTCTAGTTTTTTGTGTGTGTGTGAAAATCAAGGGCATGAAAGTGAATGACTTTTTAACAAAGCTTTCCCTTTTTTTGTGACTCCTCATTCTTTAGTGGTGATAGTGTGATAAATAACTTCTTTTGTTCTTAAATAAGAAATACAATCGATCCCTCTAAAATATTTTGCATGCCATGTGTTGTGAGCATAATTTGAATGATTCTTGTGCTTACTTATGTCATCTAGAACTTACCCCATTGGTCTTTCAAATCCAATCTTGATTATGCACGGTTGGAGAAATGATATTTGGTTATCTTTAGGATTGTTGAAAGTCACTTTAACCTAAAAGTCCTACCCATGTAGGAATGGTAACCCTAGTCACCCTTTTTGATCCTATTAACCTTTCTTTGGCAACCACATTACAAGCCTCAAACCATTTGAAAGTTATCCCTCTCTTGAACCCTACTCCCCTTGAATTTGAAATTGCCAACTTGAGGCTAAAAGCCTAAGTTGGGGTATGGTGGAACTTGGAAGAGTGATCATATCCATCACCTTGTAAATGAGTGCCTAAAAGCTAATCCATGATAGAAAATGAAGGAGAAAAATAAAAGAAATAAATAAAGAAAGAAAAGCATGAAATTACAAAAAGGAAAGAAATAAAAAGAGAATGCTTTCAAAAGGAACTAAAGTGAAAAAAGTAGGCACGTGTATGGTTAAAAAGGAATGAAGTGGCCAATAATCCAAGTTTGATCTAATTAGTGTTACGTGGAGTTAAAGGAGGTTGTGGTCACTTTTACCCCAAATTCTTATCCTACCCTTCCTCGAGCCTACATTACATGATTAAAAAAGTCCTTCGGGATCTCCAACCAAGTGTTTTTGAGTTAGTAGTGATCAAAAATATGGGAAAGCATATGGTATAATACTTGTTTGCATTTAGAAATTATTTGTAAATATGAATGCTTGAACTTTTTTTTTGGTTTAATTTGTGATTTTATTTATAATCTCAATTTAAATCATGATGATCAATCAGTCTAACAAGTCCAACAACAAATAATCAAATGATCCAAATAACTCTTGACCCAACTACAAAACAAATGGACCGGCCCAAAGAGCTGACCCGGTCTGAAACACTAATAAAATGAGTAGGGTTACCAAAATCAGCTGTAGAGTTGAGCTCCCACTTTCTCCTCCTCTTCCACCATAGACATCTTCATCAATATTCAGTTTCTTCTTCTCCAGTTGTGCGTGATAAACATCATTCCTTTGTTTCTCCAAGATACAGTTTCCAGCTTTCATAAGTAAGTTCCTTTCCTTTTTGCCTAGCTTATCTTCACTGAAACTCTTATTTGGCTCTTTTTTACTCATTGCTTCAGGTGAAATCTTCAGTATGTGGCCAGTGCATTTTGGTGCTACTCCGATGGGTCTCGTCTTCTGACCCTTGCTTCCTTCTTCAAGTATGTCCCTTGCACTTTTGAGCTTACATCTTGACTTATGCATTTCTTTTAACCATTTGCTTCTTCTTCATTTGTAGCTTGAATAGGGATAGAGATATTGGGAAGATCGGACCCACTGATAGTTAAAGAGGAATAAGTATCTTAGTCAAATGAATAATATCTGACTTGGTGACCCCTGATCCACTGAACTTCTTTTTTGATGAATGGTGTAAATAGGCAGCTTAGCATTTTCACTTTTTTGTTCAAACTCCTTGATGGTTTTAAATATGCTAAATATGAAAAACCATGTTGTAGACTTCCCAGTCCCCTGATCCTTTTGCTAATGTTAGCCTGAGATATAGGCGTTGTTGCTTGTCACTATTAAGGATCTTCCTAGCTGATATTGGTAACTGATTGAAGGATATAAAAGTGAACCTCTACTGCTCAAATTCTAAATTAGCCAAGTAATCTGCAAGTTGGTTGCCTTCCCTTAGTATATACTTTATTTGTACTTATTTATTTTGTAACAAACTCCTTATTCTGTTTACCATATCTGCTATCTTCCATGGTGCATCCCATTCTGGATTAAGAATCTCTGCATTTCCAGTGAGTCTGTTTGAATGATAACTTTATCTTTTCCTAACTGACTACAACGAGTAATTTCTTGCATTATTGCTTCAGCTTCTACTACCATATTATTTGTATCCTCCATTACTACTCCTTCTGCATGCATTAGATCCCCTTTTTCATCCCTTAAACAAAATGCCCATGAACTGCTTCCTGGATTCCCTTTTGAGGCTCCATCTGTATTATATTTACACCAACCCTGCTCTGGCAATTAGCATAACACAACCTTAGCTGTAACTCTAGGTTTCAATTCACTGATCAAAATTGTTGGCCAATCCATTGAAAACTCCAGTGCTGATTTCCTCACCTTTAGTAACATCCTTAAATGTCTTGTCACATTGAATATCAATCTATGCACTCTTATATCTTTGCCTTCATGCTTCTTTTCATTCCTCATTTTCCATATTTCCTACATTATGATTATTGGTATTGCTCTGAAATAAGCTTTGTCCCTTTGTTTTACTTGAGCATTCCACCAAGCATAAATTGTCTCCCTTAGACTGCTTCTTTGTATGTTTTTTCCTGCAAAAGAAGAGAAATAGGACCAAGTCCTATTAGCTGAAAGTGATCTCAATAGAACATGTGAGATAGACTCTTGTGCTGGATTTTGACAACACAATCACTTCGAAGGTCCATGAATCCCTCATCTTCTCACTGTATCATCTACTGAAATCTTTCCCTTCCACATTCTCCACATAAAGAATACTATCTTGAAAGGTAACCTTTTTATCCATAGATTCTTATAGAATTGATTAGAGTCCACCTAATACCTAATATATTGCCATGCAGACCTTACTGTGAAATTTCCTTTTGCTTCCAAGCTCCATACTGGATTGTCCTTTTGATTATGTAGCTCACCTGTCCTTACTTTACAAATACATGCTTTACTATATCATCAGGAAACAAACTCATCAGAACCTCCTCATTCCAATTCCCATTAGTCAAGAAATCACTAACACATTGATAATTATCATCCCACTCCTCACTTTTCTCTATAATTGAGTACATATCTCACAGACCACTCCAGTTATCAAACCATATATAAGCATCTCCCCTCCTGATTTGCCATATAATGAGATGATCAACTAAATCTCTAACTTACAGTATCTTTTTCCATACCTGAGATCCCCTGCCCACTTCCACATGACTTCCTTAGGATGTAATTTTTTGCGTGTATTCACTCCAAATTATCTTTTTGGTTCTAAAATTCCACCACAGTTTATAGAAGAGTGTTGTTGAAACATCCTGAATTCTTCTAAAACCAAGTCCCCCTTCATCTTCTGGTAGACACATTGTTGACCAAGAAACCCAATGTCTTCCTGTACCTTCAACAATACTACTCCAAAAGAATTTGGGAAAAGTCTTTTGGATATTGTTTAGAACATTCTTGGGGGGATTCATCACTGATAGGCAATGAATTAGAACGCTTTGTAAGACATAATTAATAAGGACTGCTCTACCACCATAAGACAACAACTTCCCCTTCCATGCTTGCAATTTGGAACTAATTTTATTCATAATGTACTGATAGTACACCTTCTTCTTTCTTATGTAAAAGATAGGGCACACCAGGAATTGAAAGGGAATTGTTGCCTCAAAATCCCTATTGCAATATCTGTCATCACTACTACACCATTAGAAACACTATCATAAAGATATATGGCACTTTTCTCTCTGTTAATTTTTTGTCTTGAAACATATTCATACCCCTCAAGAGTATCTTTCACCATCTATAAATTACTTAGGTATGCCTTACATAAAATGATCATATCATCTGCAAAATCTAGGTGGTTGATTTTAGGACTTCCTCTAGGCATCCCAAAGAGTCTAAATTCCCTTTTAGTCATTAGTTTCTTAAAACTTCTTGATCAAAATGATAGAAAAAAGTTGTTACCATCTGATGTAAGTCCTCTAAGATAATAATATTCCATGCATCTTGGTAGAATGCCTCAGTCATGCCATCTGGACCTCTGCCATCTGGACCTCTGCACTATTCCTATTCAAACCCATAACTGCATTATGTACTTTATCCATTATTGGTATTTTCTTCAACTTTTTATTTTGGGAATCTATTACCATCCTTGGTAGCTCATCTAACATCGAAAAATCTTCTGGATCCTCTTGTTTCTCAAATTTTTTTTAAAAGAAAACCTTTGTTGCCTCATCTATATTCTCCTGCTTATCTAACCAGTTCCTCTCTGAATCTTGAATTCTTTGGATTCTTAGCCTCGCTCTCATTCCTTTGACTACAGTATGGAAAAATTTAGTGTTCTTTTCTCCATATTTAAACCACTCAAAACCTACTTTCTGCCTTTAATAGTCTTCTTCTCTTTTCAGTTGCATAGCTAATTTTGCCTGTGATTATGATAGTTGTGTTCTAGTAATAGCTAATGATTCCTGCTCAAACTGTTATTCCCTGACCTTAATTACCTCCTCCAAAGTAGCAATCTCTTGGAAAATGTTTCCAAAAGCTTGCTTACTCCATTTAGTCAATACAGCATTAGTTTTCTTATTTTTTGGTAAAATTTGATAAAGGGATTCCCTTCAAATTCAGTCAACCAATTATCCTTAATAACATCCATGCTTGAATCTTCCTTTAGTCAAAAATTAAGAAATCTAAAAGGCCTGATCAGCTGCTCCCTTGATCTGCTAAAATGCAACAAATATAGGCATGATCAGATTCACTTCTACTAGATTTTCCAATTACGTAACTGGAAACATATCCTGCAATTTTTCATTAATCAGCACCCTATCCAGCCTCTTAAATATACAATCTTTATCTATTTTTCCATTCCACCATGTGAATTTACTTTCTTTGAAAGTATATTCCTCCAGATTACACATACTGATACAATGGTTGAAATCATCAGTCTCATCCACTGTGATAGGTAATCCACTAAGATTTTTCTCCTTATTTCTGATTACATTGAAGTCACCCCACACTAACTATGGGTGTTGCATAGTATTGTCCATCTCCCCTAATGATTCCCATAATATTACCCTTTTATTTTGACTGCATTTTGGATATACAAGTATGACAAATACTTCCATCCCCTCATTTTGATTCTCCAACTTAAGAGTAATTAATTGTTCTTCATCTCTGATAATGCTATATTCAATAAAACTTTCCATGAAGGCCCATATATTTCCTGAACTATTCACTATTGCATGTTGCATTCCTAATCTCCTTTTATACTCCTATATACCCTGACTCTTCTGAAAAGGTTCCATTAAACTAATAAAGCTGAAATGAGATATTCTATGCATTGTAATCAATTTTGTGAATGTTTTCTATTTATTAGCAGATCTAATGTTCCAAATTAAAGCATTCATTTTGATAATGATTGAAGTATGTGACTCCGTGTATGCATTGTTCTTGCACTAATCTTCTTATTTTTTTTGTGATTTCTCCTATGTTTTGTATTCAAAGATTGAGCCTGATCTGGAGATAGATCCTCTTTAAGTATAGCATTTTCAACATTATCCACTAGTTTGTCTTCATCTAAATCTGCATTCTTACTATTCACCTTCTCTATCAAATTGTTGTTTCCACTGCTATTGGTAAACCCCTTCCAAAATCATTTCATTCTTGTTATTATTGTCATATTGTACCAAAGCCAATTTTGCATCATTCTGTATTTTCTCATTCATTTGATTATGAATTTGGTCTTTCTTAGCTTCAGTCTCTTTATTATGATCTGTTACTTCTGCTTCTCCCTGACCAGCCACTTCTTTGATGCTTTCTTTAATGCTACTTTCAGATTGATCCTGATTACCATCAATACTTGGTAACTTTTCTGCCCCTGTTGCTTTTTATTTGCTAAAACTTATAGTCACTCAATCTTTAGTGCTTTCCTTTTGCTGCATACTGGTAGCTTCTTGTTGATTCTCTTATTGTTCTTGAGATAATGCATCAAATGCATTTATTTTCTGAATTCTCTTCTCCTTATCCGATATCTCTCCTATTATATACCCATATCTGTCCTTTTTGTCTTTATTTCTTCTTTGCAACCATCGATTTTTATTTTTACCTTCTGTGGTTATTTGTCCTTATTTCTTCTCTGTTTCTTTATCCTTTTCATGTTCTTTGCACTTTTTTACAGTGGATCTGATCATATATCTCCGGATGAATATTCCAATAAGTAGCTTCATCATTCCCTTGTAAACAACATTCCTTACAGTATTTTGGCATGTGGTCATATTGAATATTGATCTATTTTGACTTAATCACTCCACTTGTATCATCTTCTTCATTGATCTTCACCCTTTGAGGTAATTTGTCCAGTAGATCCACCTCAATCTTCACTCTAGTATTGCTAGGACTTGTGTGGTTTTTTGTGGCCGTGTCCACTATTAAAGGCTTTCTAACTACTAAAGCAATTGAAAAAATTGCTTTTTTAGCAAAAAATATTTGGTCATAAGTCCGGCATGGAGATCCATATAATGCCTATTGTTGTTTCAACATCCGGTTCAAACCAAGGGTCCTATTTGAAAGTTCGCATTTGCCAATACACATCATTAACCTTAATATGATGAGCCATTGCTGATAATACATTCACATAGTCCTTAAGCTGACTCAATCTAATTAAAATATGTCATGAATCCATTACCCCTATTGTATATTCTCCTTTTATGCCACATTGAGTAGGGATAGTTTTTTGTAAAGCATTTACCTACGATCTACCATAAGAGAACTTACCGATGACAGCATACTGTAAATTCTCTTGTGATATTAATGCTTTCACCTCTGATGATTTTTATGTCACTGATGGCTTACCATGCACTATTATGACTGGTTCTGAAGAGACATTATTTTTGTCCTGCACATAAGGTTTATTCTTTAGTATATCTGTATATTTTGGTGCCACACTTTTTTACTTCTCTCCTTCTAGTTGCTTCTTATTCATAGACTCATTCGGTAGATCAGTTTCACCAAAACTAGTAGCCATGATTGTCGTGATTCAATGAACATCAGAAGTTGTTTACATGCCCCGATATTAGGGGGTTTTTTAGATTATGATCCTTATAACTTGTTTAGGGGACTTAGAGTAGAATTTTGTCTTAGATAAGACACAAACTTTTTCTTCTAGCTCAAAAAAAAATTTTGACCAGTTGGAATTTTTAGCTTCAACTTTTAATAGAAAGTTTATCAATCATTTGTTGAGTCACTTCAACAACATTCTTCTTGAGATCAGCATTTTCAGCTTTGAGTTGAGTATTTTCTATGTGAGTGCTTGCACATTCATCCTTTGTTGTTTATTGAAAATATGATGTGTTGGGACTTCCTTTCGTGAGGAGGCATATAGAGATAGATTGATGAAGTTGACATCTTTCAAAAGTAAGGCGAAGGAGCATATTTGATTTACTATTAATGGAAATTCACTTCTTGAGAATTGGTTATTGTTACTAGATTATTCTTGAAATTTAGTTGCATTCTTGAAAATGTGATTGAATTTGAGGAGGTTGTATAGCTAGCGCTTCAGATATTTGTTTAATCATTGCTAGTACAAATCAAAGTTACAATCATAGTGGTTGTGTGAGTGATAATGTTGGCTTCAAAGTTAGGTAGTCTCATTGAGGGTTAAGTAGTTTTGTTTGAGGACAAGAAAAATCTTTAAATTGGGGGTGTTGATGAGTGGCAATTTGCCGCTCATTTATATCTCATTTCTTGCATACTATTATGATTAAATTGATGATATAAGGCTAATTCTTGAATAAAATGCACTAATTTTTTGTGTTTGTAGTTTATTAGGAAAGCATAGAAAAGATGAACAAAGTCAAAGCTGGAAAGAAGAAAAGGCGAGAAAAGCAGGACAAAAGACTAAAAGTGTTCTAGGACACAACCATTAGATACTACTATTGCAATTAGGGTTGCGACCGTGATCACTACTTGTCCATGTAAGCAAAAGAGCTACGATGGCGAGCCAATGTCGCGCGATCATGATAGTCCATGAAAAAAAAGATGTCGCAATCGCGAAAAAAGGGTTGCGATCACAAACGCCTAGCTAAATTATAAGGGCAGTAATGGAATTTTACAAGACTCAATCCCAAGACACAAAAGGGCTAATCCCTAACATTTCCAGCATCCAGTTTTCAGTTTTTGAGAGCTAAGAACACTATTTTTGAGGAAAAATAATTTTGTGAGTGATTTCTAAGGGAGATTTTGCTACTTGGTTGGATTTAAAGCTTGGGAATACATTTATTTTTCCTTCCATGTATGAATTGAATGCTAATTTTGGTAAATATCATTTCTTTATTTCCATGAGTAGCTAAATTTTTGTCTTGGAGTTATGTTTGATTAAATGGTGATTAATGCATGGGTGTTGATTATTTGTCCATTTAAGTAGTTATTTGTGATGGATTTTGCTTTTGTTCCATGTTTAATTGAGGATTGGGGGTTGCAAACCTCAATTACCTTAGAACCCATATCATCCTTGAAAGAGGGGATATGGGTGAGTAATAATTGTGAACAATAACTTGGGGTAGCTCATTTAATAGCATCTCTTAGAAATAAGGATGATAATTGAGGGAATATATTGGTGAATTTTCTACACTTGTGAGGTGTTCGAAAGAACCCACTTGTGATATTTGGTATTTTATTGAAATATTAGCACCAATACCCTTTAATATAGCCTACCTAATACTCTTAACTAAACTTTGATGAATTATTAATGACCCATGCATGACTCCTACCAATGACTTCATAACCTTAAGGCTTCTCTCCATTTGAATTCACTTTTTGATATTTCAATCTCATAATAGTGTTCAAACATTGTTATTACAAAATTACTCAAATCATACCCCCATATACATTTATATGTTGTTTTAGTTTGCACTACAGGTTAACATCTAGTTAACTACCAACAATCGTAGGTCTTGAACTCTACGTCTTCACTCCTCGTGGATTCAACCTCGAGTCTTTGTTGGCTAAATCTATTAACGACGATTGTTTTACACCTAATTTCAAGTGTATGTTTGAGCGTTATCACTCCTCGTTTTACTCTCAGTCTTTCTAGACTACAGATGGCCAAGTCGCAGTTTTTCCAATTAGCCAACTACTTTTGATGCTCATCTACTACTTTCTTCACAATATCTTTTACTGCACCAAACTGGGATTAATATTTGTTATGTGGATTTTGCTAATAGCCCTATTGTTAACCTTGCGATATGTACTCAAGTTTTATTTTGATTTCCACTCATGAGAAATTAGACCAATATATAGGAGATGTGATGACTCTATCTAACCTATCGATAGATAAGCCAACTAAAAATCACAACACAAGAATACAATATTACTCATAAATTAATAAAATAAAACCAAACAGGCCAATAAGAATGCGAAAATGAAAATAACAACAATAATTCTCCCTTAATTAGGTAGTCACTAGTACAAGTTTCTATTGAGTTTAATACAAGTCTAAAATACTTAAAATTCAATAAGAGAAAATAAAATAAGATAACATAAAGGAGATTTTATTATACTGTGGGTCATCCAAGCAACAACCTCAAACCTTGATGACTCCACTACAGACAACTAGCAAAACTCAATGGCTAAGAGAACCTGACTATGAACCTGCACAATAAGCTACCAAAATAACAAGAGTGGGTACAAATTCACATGTACTCAGCAATATCATTGGTTGACCTTAATTCAAAGCGACGACGAGGATCGGATCTATAGTGCCTAAACCTGTATTCAAGCTAAGATATTAATACAGAATAAAAAAGACATGCACTCAGAAGCAATCCAACAACACTTTAAAATACACAGAAATTAACTACCAAATAATGTCGGAGATTTAAGCACAGAGTCATCAAGTGAAGCTTTGTAACAACCAGAGTAAAGAGGAATGAATGAATGTGATGCATATGATATGTATACACCTGCTATTTTGTATAGCTAGTTAGGATCCATGAGGAATTTTTGAGGTCTATATACCGAAAAACATGCCACTATCCTCCATAAGTAAACTGGGTAGGCATGCAATCCCGATCCATATAATAAATTGGTCAGGCGTTTCAATCTGATCTATATAGTAACATGGATAGGCGTGCCACTTTGGCTCTATGAAATGTAATGCACAATATGCAAGGCGTGCAACTCGAATCTCAATCAATAATTACACGTTTCAAATAATGCATTTCATCTCAATCAACAATTACACATTTCAAATAATGCATTTCATATCATGACTCAATCCAATTATCAATCAAATTTCCATTTTCTCAACTTCACAATCAACATAAACACCCTTTTTTATTTCACAAATAACAAGAATCTCACTTTTCATCAAATATTATAATAGTTTGACTTAGTTTCTTAAATAAGAGTAATACCATCAACTAGAATGCTCATAAGCACTTTAAGTTACAATTCACAATAATCATGCTAGAAAATCAGGAAAAAATAGGTTAATAATTCAGTTGATTATTTAAACCATTCACATAAAACTGATACCCATATAGATGCTCATTATTTTATGTATATGGGACTCCTATTTCCATATTACTACATCATACAAATAATTAGCACGTAAATATTTCAAAAAAGAATCATACAAAGCCTCAACTTCCCTTAGACAAAGACTGATGAGTTAGATAGTGGTTTTGCCCTTACTTAGAGCCTGTAAACTAGTTCAACCTGATCAAATACGTAATGGATAAGCTTTTGACCCCATAAATACTCATATAGAAATATTTTGTTTTGGTCCAAAAGTTAACCCCAAGCTTGAAATGGCCAAACTGAAATTTTATTTGAGAATCATGTTAGGCATAACTTAAGGAACTCAAATATAAAATTTTGTCAAAAATGAAGCTTAAATCAATCTTCATTTCATCAAAATACGATGTCATAACTTTATCCCTAAAATCTCCAATTTGTAAAACAAGACCAACTTTTAACAGTCGAGAGTAAACAAAAGAGTTACACAGATTGGAGAGTTCGTGATTTGGAGTTTATGACCGATGATGGGGTTTTGTTAAAAGTATCACTCATGAAAGTGGTAACAATATTTAGGTAGAAGAGCAAGCTTAGACTGGAATTTATTAGTGAATTTGAGATCTTTCGGAACATTGGGGGAGGTGGCCTATGAGTTGGTCAGAGTTGGTCTTCCCTTTTGATCTTTTAGTCGTGCATCCGATTTTCAATGTTTTAACATTAAAAAAAACTTTGTTAATGATTCTCATGTTATTTAGTACTATTTAGTGAATTTCATATTTAAAATTTGTATATGAAGTTTTTGCACTATTTAATATATTTCTTTTTTCTTGGAAGAAAATGAGATTTTTTTATATTCTTATAATTTGAAAAAAAGAAAATAAATTTTTTGGTCAATTATAGAAAAGACTTAATATTTTAGAAAAGTAGTTAGAAATAGAAAATCATATATTTTATATATCTACATGATTTATTGTTGTGAACTCAGTTGATAAATCTACTATTATGGATAATAAGGAGGATACGACGATTGATTTCTGCATTGGCAATCCGCAGCAAGGTACTAGAAGTGTCATTCCACCTAAAAGCCTTGACAGTTACTTTTGAGCAATAAATAAGTCACGGGAGCAAGGTTAGAGACATTTATGAAATCTATAATCTATAATCTATATCTATAATATATTAAAAGTGTGAAGATCCTTAGAAAAGTGATTTGAACTTTTTTCCCTTCATTAAAAACTTACGTAATAGACAAAATCGTTTTTCACTTATTTTCTTCAATTAATATATCATTATATTTATAATATTTAAAATCAAAAAGTCCTAAAAATGGTTAGAGAAAAATATATGGAGAACTTATATTGGTAAGTTTTCTTTTTGGTTGGATACATCAAAAAGAGTCTTAGAAAATATGATTAGAAAAAATTATCATAATTTCTATCAAAATTTAAAAAACAGTAATAATATTTGATAACAACTTTATTTATTAACAATTAATACAAGAAAAGGAAATATGACTCGTGTCATTTTTCCGTTTTCCAATTTTCCACCAAAATTTGATTGCTCTAATATAAAAAGAAAGGAAAAAAGAAATATGACTACCAAAATTTGATTGCTATGATATTAAGGGTGTTAAATGGGCCGGGTCAATCCGGAGTCAGCTTGTTAAAATTATTTGGATTGTGGGTCGGGCCGGGTTTGGGTTGGGCTTAAGTGGGACGGACCGGGCCAGGCCGGGCTCAACAGTAAACTTTTTAAAAACAACTCTAACCCCACCCACTTAACCCAACCCGGTAAAACCCACCTAAACCCGGTCAAATCCAGTCAAAAATAAAAATAAAAACTTTTTTTTAATATACACTATATATACCCACCTATAAACATTTTAAATACGTTAAACAATATATATACACTATATATATTGTATATACTACATTAGAATTTAAAAAATATATACACAATTACACATACGTACGCATCATTCAATGTATATTGCTACTTTAAAATTTAAATAAATTATACTACAATATATATACATTACAATATATATAGAGAGAGAGAGTTATATACTAATTTATAAAATATATACACATGTATATGTTAAATATACACGTCTATAGAAGATATATACACACATATATGCACCATTCAATATAAATGTACTATTTTAAATAAAATATACTCCAATATATATATATATATAGTTATATACTAATTTATAAAACACATACACATGTATACGTTAAATATACACGTCTATAGAAGATATATACACACATATATGCACCATTCAATATATATGTACTATTTTAAATAAAATATACTACAATATATATACATTAAAATATATATATATAGTTATATACTAATTTATAAAACATATAAACATGTATACGTTAAATATACACGTCTATAGAAGATATATACACATATATACGCTCCATTCAATGTATATGTACTACTTTAAATAAAATATACTACAATATATATACATTACAATATA
>NC_061121.1:115946079-115974961 GCF_002878395.1 Capsicum annuum
ATATATATATATATATATATATATATATATATATATAATTATATACTAATTTATAAAAACATATACATATGTATACGTTAAATATACACGTCTATAGAAGATATATACACACATATACGCACCATTCAATGTATATGTACTACTTTAAATAAAATATACTACAATATATATACATCACAATATATATATATATATATATACATATATAGTTATATACTAATTGATAAAACATATACACATGTATTCGTTAAATATACACGTCTACAGAAGATATATACACACCATTCAATATATATGTACTATTTTAAATAAAATATACTACAATATATATACATTACAATATATATATATATATATATATATATATATAGTTATATACTAATTTATAAAACATATACACATGTATACGTTAAATATATACGTCTATAGAAGATATATACACACATATACACACCATTCAATATATATGTACTACTTTAAATAAAACATATACTACAATATATATATATACACTACAATATATATACAATTTATAAAACATATATACATGTATACATTAAATATACACATCTATAGAAGAGATATACACAAATATACAGAATATATGTTACTTAATATAATAAATCAGCAATACTTGGTAGTAAATTAATAATATATTAGAAGTAAGTTTTAAATTTAAAGTAGAAATTCAATTTAAATCATTAAATAAAAAAAATTACAAAGTAAGGACTAAGGAGTGAATGAATGTTGAATTTTATTGATTGCGAAATGATCCAAAATTTATAATTTACATGAATGAAAAATCTACAAATTATGCATCATTTTTTTTAACTCATTCATGTTAATATTAACGGAAACTTGCATAGGATAGTCAAAGTCAACGGGGGCAAAATCATCCATTGGACTCGATTCTGCTGAGTTCTCTTGTGAAGCCATATTTCTTCAAGTTTCATCTCGTCGTTTGGCTTCGGTTCTATTCCTTGATTTCTTCTTTCCGCTCTAATCCAATCTCTGAGGAAAACTAGAACATTCATTGCATTGCTTCCTAATGAGTGTCGATTGTCTCCAAACTGTTGTTGTCCCTGACTAAAGGCGCTCTCTAATGCAACGGTTGATACTGGCACATTCAAGATATCTCTAGCTAATCTTGAAAGCACAGGATATTGTGTTTCATTACTCCTCCACCAATCCAACGTGTTGATCCATCGTCTGTGATCCTCTGACGGTCATCGAAGATAATATTTCATCTCTTTCCGATAAGTTGATGTGTAAGCTCTGTCATCAACATTGTTCCAACAAGGTAAATCATAAAAAGAATCAGGAAAATCACTATGTGCCAGCCTTTTAGAAGATGATGGCTCCTCGGGAGGATGAGGGGCGACAGTTGGAGTGATATTTGTAGGTACGGCTAAATCAAATAAATCAGCATAGTGATTATATAATTTTTCTATGTATTCATTCGCATCACTCATAGCCGTTCACAAATCAAGTTGTACTTGTTTAGAATCATTATTAGTATTTATTTCTAAGTTAGCATAAATAATAGTACTAAAGTGGCACATAGTATTATATTTCATGCACGGAATTAGCATAGCACCAACCAAGTAAATAGGGGAAATCAAAAAAAAATATTTTTTTAATTTAGTAAACATGGCACCAACAGTTTCTTTATAACCTTCTTTATTTTTATATTCTTTGAGCAAACCAGAAATATTGGCTATATATGTCAAAATGTTACAATAGTAGGATAATAAGCCCCGAAAAATTCAACCGTAGCTACATAAAATCTTTCTAAAAACTTAACAAGATCATTAATAACAATCCAATCAGAATCATGTAGCATGCAATCGGCAAATGAACCGCAATGTTGGTTAAAAGCTAGTGTAATAGGAACTCTATATTTATAACAAGTTTTTAAAAAATCATACATAGAATTTCATCTAATATCAATTTCCTCAGGCATCAATATCGGAGAAAGTCCATTTTCTTGACATTTTAACTTTAAATTCTCTAATTCTTTTTCTTCGATTATTTCCTTGAATAAAACCAACAGCAAGACGAATTTTTTTAATATAAAGGTCAAAAAACTCAAGACCATCTTTTACAATTAAATTATATATATGACATGCACACTTAATATGAAAAATTTCAGGCAACGACGGAGATAGGTTAGATTTTAATTTTTTATAGCAGTCTTGTTGTTAGAAGCATTATCAAAAGCAATACACAAGATTTTATTTTCGATATCATAAAATCCTGCAACTTTAACAATAGAATCAGCAATAAAATCTTCAGTATGTTTATGATCTTCATCATATAAAAAAGCAAGAATACATTTTTCCATCACAAAATTACTATCCATCCAGTGACAAGTAATGGTTAAATAATTATTTTTATTTACAGCACGACCAAGATCAGAAGTTAGGGATAATCTACATGGAATATTTTTTAACAATGTTGATAAATAAAAATAATATTGTGAATGAAGTCTAAAAATATCAGATCGACAAGTACTTCTAGGAACACCATTAAACATAAGATTATAAATTGCTTGAATATAATGAATAAAGGCATCAAAAGAAGGAAAACTAAAAGGCAAATAACCCACAGCTACCATTTTAGCTATTTCTTCCCGGTTCCTCAATTTATTATACTTCTTCATTACCTGACCGGTTGCTGGGTCCATTCTAGTTTGCGTTGGCCCACCAACATCTCCACCACCTCGTGAAATATTTAACTCTCTTTTGTGAGCATCACCTATATGTCTCATTAACGTACCCGTATCCCCTTGCTTGCCTCCGCTTTTATGCTTATATATTTGTGACAAATATTGTATTGCACCTCAGTATCTGATATACGTTCAAAAAATTATCATGCAATACTAGTTGTTTTACGAGCTCTTGGGGCACAAGGAGGACGGAAAGAGAGATTAATCGATTCAGATCTAACGTTAGCATTTCCTACTGCGGGTGTTTCACCAATATTTTCATCATCTTCATCTAAATTAACTGCATCTACTTCATTTTCTTCTTTTATACTGTAATTTTCCTGAGCTTCTACATAATTCATATCGTGAGCACCTACACCTAAAGATATACCTACTTCTTCCTCAAAAGGTTGACTAAGCGGTGTCGGAGGCACACGGGTATATCTACTACTTGAACTACCTCTACCGCTAGTAATTCGCTTTTTACTACCACAACCGCTTCCGGGATAAAAAATTTTAACACCTTTAGTAGCGAGGTTTCTTAATTTATCCATAATATAGATTAAACTACAAAAATTCAAAATACACAAATATAATAAGATTAAATATTCAACAATTAATACACTAAATAAAAATTAAACATAAGAGGTGGAACGACAATACCAAATTTTGAAAGTATCCAAAGGTTGCGACTTTAGAAACTTCCACTCGTACTTTGTAATCGCAAAATTAAAAAATTAAAGTGAGCACTTTAGGAAATTAAATTTATAGAATATTTGAGAATTGAGAATTGAGATTTGAGAGAGAATAAGATTTGAGAGAATTAAAAATTGCGTGAAAAATGATTTGAAGGTGTAGGGTATTTACAGAAAAAAATTTGGGATTAAAAAATAATTTTAAAAGTAATTTTTTTTTTAATTATTGGGCCCAAACTAGCCGTTTGGACCCAAAAATGGCTATAGAGCCGTTGGGCCAACGGCTAGTTTGGCCCAAAATCGAAAATTTTTTTTAAAAAAAAATTGAGTCGGGCCGGGCCGATTAATCGGTGGGCCCCAACCGGGTTGGATCCGGGCTAAGTTAATCGGGCCCAAAACAAAAAAAAAGGCCCGGGACCCGGTACCCTAAAGCCCTTGGGTTTACCGGGCCGGGTTAAATCGGGCTGATTTCATTAAATGGGCCGGCTCGGGCCGGGTCAACTCAGCCCTTTATACAGGCTTATATGATATTAAAGAAAAAACGTCACTTTTTTGTTTTTTAATTTTTCACCAAAATTAGATTGTTATAGTATTAAAGGAAAAGAAAAGGCTATTAGTAAGTTCACGTTAAATGAAAAGTCCTAAAAGCTGGGATTTTTTTTTGCATAGTTTGATTTAGTTAAAAAATTATAATATTTAAAACTTCTAAACTAATTAAAATTTACCATATATAAAAAATAATTTATTTCTATCAAAATTTAAAAAACAGTAATAATATTTAATAACAACTTTATTTATTAACAATTAATACAAGAAAAAGAAATATGACTCATGCGTCATTTTTTCGTTTTCCAATTTTCCACCAAAATTTGATTACTATAATATAAAAGGAAAAGAAAAGAAAAATATGACTACCAAAATTTGATTGCTATGATATTAAAGGAAAAGCATCAGTTTTTTGTTTTTCAAATTTCCACCAAAATTAGATTGCTATAGTATTAAAGGAAAAGAAAAAGCTATTAGTAAGTTCACGTTATATGAAAATTCCCAAAAGTTGGGACTTTTTTTTGGGTAATTTGATTTAGTTAAAAAATTATAATATTTAAAACTTCTAAACTAATTAAAATTTACCATATATAAAAAAGAATTTCTACAATACTATTTAAGTATTATACCTACTTCTACTGTTCTACATCTACTTTTGCTTATTATTTTAATTTTTATATATATATATATATGGCGTGACAGTAAACCTAAATTGGTACGCTTACTTTTTTACATTGCATGAGTTCTTAGCCTACGTATTTTTCTTCTTACAGAATAAACAAAATTGTGTTTATGTTTTTTAGCTATTGTAATGTGTAGAGGCTATTAATTTTATCTACGCTTTATAGTTATTAATTTTTAATTGGTGTGTCAAGTTGAGTTGAGATAAGTTTTCTAAAATTTTGGCCTGTTTATGAAGTTTACGATAATAAGTTATTATGTTGTATTCTTGAAGACAATCTCTAATTGTTGAGATGTATTTATATCTATACTTTATAATTATTAATTGATATGTTAGGTTGATTTAAGGTAAGTTTTCTAAAACTTTAATGTATTTGTGAATTTACAATAATAAGTTATTATGGTGTGTTTTTCAAGACAATTGATTTTTGTTTATTAAGCTTTCTACTTTAGCTTTGACGGAGTCTTTTATCGACTCTTTCATAGATTTTATATGAAAAAAAATTCTTGTTTCAATACGTGATATGTCCTTTCAATTTGAGGATAGATTATACAAAGTAAGATTCAAGAACCGATAGCATGTTCTGATGTTGTTTGTTTTATTTTGTAACAAAAGAAAAAAGTAAGTAAAATCTTTACTTCATGATGGTATGATTCAAGACTTAATATCAAGATAAATTATGATATTTAAGAAAATGATTCTACAAGTCGTCCGTCTTGACATAAATGATTTACTAATAAGATACACAAAGTATAATTATTAAAAAATCATAAAAAGTGATAATGCAAATGAACCTTTTCAATATTATTTAGGAGCTAATTTATATTAGCTAAATTTTCTGCCGACCGAGGTTTGGAACAGTCTCTCTACCTTTGAGATTAGATAAGATTTGATACACTCTATCCTTTTCAATTCCTACTTTGTGGGATTAAATTGGATATGCTACTTATTATTTTTGCTTAAATATTTTAGTTTTATTAATATTCAAATTATTAAAAGTAATAGTACTAGAAGGTAACTTAAGGATTAAATACCCTTTAACATAAAGAAGAAAAAGATTTAGCTCCTATATCCACACTCTTAAAATTCGTTTTGTTGATTATATTAATTTAAGGAGTAAATAACTCTTTTTTAAAATTTTAATTGTAACAACCTTGTACTTTGTGCATGACCAAAGTCCTAAACATATTACTGTCAAATTTTCGAGCACTTGCTTTAGCTTGTACTTTGTGCATGACCAAAGTCCTAAATATATTAGTGTCAAATTTTCGAGCACCTGCTTGAGGTTAAAGGAATACTTTTTTCAATTCTAAGTTTAGGAGCTAAATTCTTCTTCTTTTACTTAGAATTGTAACTTTTTAAAAAAAACTTTGAGTTATTAGGAGTATTTATTACTTTTATTCGATATTGATAAATGTATCCGAGATAAAAGAAAAATCTATTTTTTCGAGATATCTAATGTTTTAAAGTGGAGCATTTGTCTTTGTTTTCTTTGTAAAACTACTAAGCCTTCTTACCTTCACAACAATATCTCAATAAATTTACATAAGTTATTATTGATTGATTCTTCAATTTTCTTATTTAGGTGAGTGTATGTGAAGGAAGATTCATGTGTAACATGTGATTGAGATTTCACGCCGAAAATGAATGCATCTGAAGAATTTTTTTTCGTAATTTTATTTTCATTCATATTCGTCCTATTTATGCTATTAAGGTTTTTAATAATTGAAGATTTGACAAATAATATATATAAGTTAATACTTTTTTTGCCATAATCATACTTATATAAAATTTTAAAAAAATTGTTGTACTTTTAGTTTCAAGTTTCACAAATATTTATCATATTTATCAAATGATAGAATCTACTACAATTAAATATGGTCATAAAATTGAAATGATAAGCTTTAAAGTTCAAAGTGTAGAAAAAAAATATTTAGTTTAAAGTTAACTGACACTAATTGCAATTTTAAATTTTTTTATTTTTATATTTATATTTAATTAATTGACACGAAATAAACATGCAAAACACGTATACTAATCTAGTTGTGATAAAAGTGTGAGAACATGGGTAGAATGGGATATGAAAGTTATTGTCTATTCTGAATAATTTGATCTCCTTTTTCTGTCTGATACCAATTGTAGGGGGTGCGGATAACTTGTATATTTGAATAGATCCAATTGAATAGATCTATTATAACTCTAATGGATCTATTCTAATTTGTACGTGGATATTTCTTAACTTTTCTAAATATTTTTATTTTTTATTTATTTATTTTAATTTTATTAATGTTCATATATTGGGGGTGATTAAATGGTATTTGATTAAATGCTTTGCCGTAGTATTCTTTAGTTTTTTCTCTTAGTCTTTGTAATTCTTCTATATTATTTTTGAGGTACTGTAAATGTTCTATATCTTTTGTTCTAAAATATTCAATTAAATTCTCTTTCATAAGTATCTCTGTTGCTCTTATTTCTTCCATATCTTGTCTCCAATATTTTAAATATTCCTAGTTTATCGTTTTATCCTATAGTAATTGTAGATTTATAAATTTCTGTATAATAATTAATCCTAATTGTACTGTAATGTATATCTAATTCTAGATTTTCAATGTTGTTTATCATCTCGTGTTTTTCTTCTCGTAGTGAGTTTTTTTAAATTATATAAACTATCACATGTACCTTTTTCTTTTGTAGGGTTTCTTCTATCCACATTAATTTTTCTTTTAGATTTTCCATTATTTCTCTAATTCGGTTTCTGTAATAAATTTCTTCATTTAGGTTATTTTAATTTTATCTAGTTTTTCTAATATATTCTAACATTTCTTAATCTGAATAATAGCTATCTGGGTAATTATCTAGGTATAGTTGTTCTATCCAATTTATAATTTTAATTTCATAGTCTAATATTTTTCTAATATTATTCTCTTAATATCTATAATTTCTGTATCTCTAAGTATATATAAGATTAATATTTTAAGATTATCTGTCATTTAAAATTGGTTAAATATTTTATTATAATATTTTTTAGTTTTTTATTTTAATCTAATTAATTCTTCTATATTTTCACTGAGAAATTGTATATATTTTATATCTTTAGTCCTCATATATTCATTTAAATTTGTTTTTCTGTTGATTGTATATTTTTCATATCCATTTTCCAATATTCTAAATATATGTAATTTATCATAGTTGATGTGTGAGTTTGGTATGTAAGTATTTATAAGAGTAGTTAGGTAGGTGTGGTATATAATTAATTTAGTCATAAAATATCTATCAAATATTTTTTCCAGTGTGATTTTTCTTATATCTGTTATTTCTATATCCTTAAGTACATATAAAACAAGTATTTTAAATTTATCAACCATTGCATCAGATAAATAATTATCCATTTTTCATAAAATTGCAATTTTTAAAATATTTCTTTCAATCATACACATAACAAAATATGATCATTTTAGAATACTATATACTAGATTATTCTTAAATGACATGTTCTTCGGTCACTATTAGCATGGTAATCTAGATACTTTTCTCTTAAACAACGTCTCTACTCTGGCTACTCTCCTATCACGACTTTCTTGCCTCACTGGTTTCACCTTTAGGATGGCATAGTTCTTAGGGATTTTTATCCTTTTTCACTTTGCTAATAAACTTCTTAACATGCTATTTTTTGAATAATTCTACTATAAAGCAACTAACATGAACATATTTTATCATATCATGATTGTTAGGAATTTATGAATTTAGCTATTCATAATAGTAAACGAATATACCTGTTCTGGTAGATTTTATAATTCTAAGATTTGTTCCTCCATAGATTTTTTCATTGAAATATACCTATTTTTTAATAAATATTTAAAAGTTTGCTGTGAAAGAAGAGTATTTGTTTCAACGCATGAAGGCTTATTCTTTTTTCTGCCTTCGGTGCCTTTTATTTATAATGAATCCTTTACATGCTTTACATAGTTCCTGATGTTACAAAAGTCAAAAAAGGAGGCTATCCTATTTTACACCTTTCCTAATATATCTTTACACGTTTCCTCTATACATTTGTCCTAAAAAAGCCAATAATGGCAAGTGCTAAAAGCTAATAAATGAATAAAAGAAAAGTCAAAAAGTCTATAGTAAAGCTATTAAAGCTATTCACATGATTCACGTATTTCATATTTCAAAGTTAGCTTTTTTTTTCTCCATATGTCGCTTTCTTCCTTTAATGCTTTGTCTTCTTCTATTATTGCTCCATTAATTTTTATCTTCTTGTCGTATTTGCTGCTTTTCTATCTTCTTTCCATATGGCATGCTTATCTTCATTCTAGCTGTACATCTGGTACAACGTTATCTTCTTTTTTACATCTCGAACATTAATGGTCTGGATATTTGTGTCCAATTATCTTTTAATATCTTGTTAATAATCCGTCTGAAATAAATCATTTCTCAATTGCTCTTACAATAGATTATTTTTCTGGGTTAAGTAATGTCATTACCCATTGTCTGACATCTTTCATATCTGTTTGTCGTAGTTCTCTTGAATTTGAATAAATCATCTATGGTCTCTTGAATAATAGCTTCATATTGGGTTTTCATTGATATAATTATTTGCTAATTCTTGAATAATTGTAATTAGTCCAATAAGTCGTTTATTTGCGTAGAAATTAGGTATCTCAACTCTGGGTATCTCTGTCTACTGTACAATATCTTTCGGTATAATCATATCTCTGGTTAATTCTATTTTTACAACTTGTATAACTCGTTTGATCTCATCGTATAATATCTTTGCTGATGCAGTATAAAACTTTATATAAAATAGATTTTCTTTGGTTACTCTTTATAAGTGGTGAATATTTTATGTAATCCTTCCATAGCTGATAGTTATTCTCCATCTTGGGTATATATGGTATTTAATAATCCATAGTCGAAATAAGTTTTTATTAAACTTGGGTTAGTTTTGGGTAGTGCGATTAGCTTGTTATGACCTTGCAATCTTTGGGTTATATAGTTTGTGTTTGGTTCTTGGACATCTATAGCTCTGGGGTTAAGGTTTAGAAAAGTTTGTACTTTGTAGATATTTTCTATGTATCTTCGGGCTAGATGGTTATAAGTTTTTTTTATCTTGGTTCAAACTATCTCGATATGTGGTAATTTGTGGGGGTATGTACAAGGAGTCTTTTTGTATTTTTTTTGTATAAATGGCTACTCAAATATCTTATTCATGTTCATGTTCTGGTATCTTTGTCCACTAACTCCTTTGCCTGTACCTGCAATTGTAGATTGATAAACGTTATGGATTTTATGGAGTGTCCCAACGTCTCCTTTTAGCTCTAGAATTTTAATGTCTTTCGATTGACATAGCTCTGCACACTGCTGAGTTAGCTGATTTGTAGCTTCAGACTTCAGTTTAACTTCATTAGTCTTTAGCTTTTTTATTTCATTACTCATACTTTCCACTTTCATTGAAAGCGTAGTTAGGGTTTTGAGTATCTTTTCTAAAGCATCATCTTCTATTATATCAGTCTGTGTAGCTTTATCTTGATATGTAATTTGCAATAACATTTTTGTTAGTACTAATTACTTCAATTGTAAACGTAAAATTTAATATATTCAATACTAGTCTCCGAATCTCTTTTGTTATAACTGAATTTTGTATTTTCTTTGCTAGCCACCACTGAACTTGAGTATTATCTGTTCTCACAATAAATTTGTTATATACAATATATGGTTCAAATGCTAATAAAAATTTATATAACAAACATAATTCTTTTCTATTTATTTCCCATTTTATTTCTGTTTCATTAAACGTACCTGAATAGTATCTGCAATGATGTTCTAATTTTTCATTTTCGTATCTATATTTAAGTATTCCTCCATAACTATATTCACTTGCATTTGCTTCTACTATATATATAAATTTTTTATCTTCGTCTGGGAATTGTAATTTTGGTAATTCTTTACAAAGTATTTTTATTTTCTGGACTTATTTTTTATCTTTTTCGTTGTAATTATATTCTACATCCTTTTTTAATTTTTTCTGTAAAGGCTTTAGGTTTTCTGCTAATTTTGGTATATATTCTCTTACTTGATTTACTAATCCTAAAAATGATTGTAGTTTCTTTTTTGTATCTAATTCTTCTTTTGAATTTATTATTTTTTGTACTATATGTTGTTGCATTTTTACTCCACTTTTATCTATTTGTATTTTAAAAACTCCATCTGATTTTTCATAATTTCAGCTTTCTTTTCACTTAAACTTATTCCCAAATTTTCTATTATATCTGTAAATTGTTCTAATAATTTTAAATGTTCCTCTTTAGTTTTTGTATATAGTAGTATATCATCTATGTATACTATACAATTAGGTAATTGTTTAAAATAACTATCCATAAAATGTTGATATCTACCTGGTGCGTCTTTATATTCAAATGGTAATACTTTCCATTCATAAAATCCTTGTGGCACCGTAAATGCAGTTAATTCCTTATATTCTTCTTCTAACTTTGAGTGGTAAAATTCTGTTTTACAGTCAAATTTACTAAAATAGTTATATCCTTGTATTTGCCTTATTTTTAATATCTTATTTGGTATTGGATAATTATATGTCATAGTTTTTGCATTTAAATTTCTATAATCAATAACCATTCTACTTTTACCTCTTTTTTGTTCAGTATGTTTATTTACTATAAATCCTGGACTATTGTGTTTACTATTACTTTTTTGTATATACTATTTTTCTAATAATTCATCTATATGCATTTTAAATTCTTTTAAATCATCAAAATTATATATTAATGGTTTTTGAGTTATTATTCCATTTTTATCTATCAATTCAATTTTTATAGTAGTTTTATGTTTTTCCCATCCTTTTAATGGATATTCACTATATAATTGTCTTAATTTTTTCTTTATTATTTCTACTTTATTTATTGAAACTATAGTTATTTCTTTTTTGTTTATCGAAAATACAACTAGTTCTACTGTGTATTCTGTATTTTTTATATTTTCTAACTTTTGTGTAATTTTTTCACTTTCTTCTATCCAATCAATTTTCTTTCTTATTTTACTAATAACTCTTTTTGCTCTTACTTTTTGTCTACATAGTGTTGTAAACCACCAATCTGTTTTAGTTATTATATGTGGGTATAATTTATCTAAAAATGGCATTCCTATAATTTATCTAAAAATGGCATTCCTAAAAGTATATCTTTTTATGTTAGTTCATAATTATAGATTTCTTCTATTGTTATTATTTTATCCCATATCTGTATTTTTACATTTTTAGCTTTATATGTAATTAAGCTTCCTTCATTATTAAATTCTTTGACTACTATTAGTATTTTTAATTTATCCTATTTACTTTCTGGTAAACAGTTGTATCTACATAAGTTTGCTTCTGCTCCTGTATCTGTCATAGGTGTATAATACCTATTATAATATCTTTCTACTATTATTTTTACAAGTACATACATTTTCATATCATGTTAAAGTTCTTTTTATAAATAATCTTTCTTTATTATATGTTATAGATAATTGTGTATGTTCTTTATTGTATAGTTTTACTTGTTCTAACCACTTTATTCTTAATATTATGTCTGTTTTTTGCATTTCTTCCTTTATTTCAAATTCTATTTTTATTTTTCTGACTCCTATTATTATTTCTTTTTCTGTCATATCTCTAATGTTTATTAGACTCCTTGGTAGATCTGGGCATATATCACTATTAAATTTTATTTCTACACTTTTTACTAGATATTCTGCTATTTAATTTTCTTCTTGTCCTGTGTTTAAAAGTATTAAATATTCTTTTTCATTTATTGTTCCTGTTATGTAATATTGATTTAAATTAACGGTTGAAGTTATTTCATAACTTGCTCTTTTTTATGAGCTTGATGATTCTAGTTTTTCATGAGCTATTCTTTTTGTTGTGCTTATTCTATCATTTATTATTTCTAAATCTTCTTCTATATCTATGTCTTTGTAACTGTAATCATTATTATCAATTATTTTTACAAATTGTTCAAAAGGACTTTCTATTTGTATTTTATTAATTTTATTTTTTTTCGTTATTTTATGTTTTGTTGTTAATTAATACATATAGATTTTTACATCTTGGTGTAAATATGTTACTTCCTGAGGTTAGTTCTATTCCTGATATTTTTTAATATAATACTAATGATTTATCTATATTTTCATCTGTTATTGCTACTGAATAATTCACACTTATTATAAATTTAAATTTTTGGTATATCAAATTTACTTTTATAGCGGTTATTATACTTTTTTTATAGGTTTTATAATTCTATCATCTGCTAATATAATTCTATTGGTGTCTCTATTCCTTCTCTAAAACATGCTTTTATCAATACCTCTGTTCCTCCATGGTATACATATTTTATTAGGTCTTTACTTTTTATATCGTTTATTTCTTTATTAACTATTCTTTTTGTTACTAGTGGTATACTAGCTCTTCTTTTTGCATATCTACAGTTTATTACATGTTCTTTTTTATTTACTACGTAGTATTCTTCCTTTTTTCTACTAAATATATTTTTTATTATTGGTATTTTAAATATTTTTTCTACACTTAAGTCTAACTCTTTTCCTTTTATTTCATCAAATATATTACTGTCAAATATTATTTTTTGATCTGTTCCTTCATCATTTAAATATTCTTCCTTTGTTATTATTTTTATATCTTCTTCAGTTATTTGGTTCATTTCATTATCTGTTTCATTCTCCGAAATTTCATATATACTATCTTCACTTTCTAATTCATAATCTATATAATCTATCTGCATATATTCTGTATTTTCTATTTTTATTTCTGATATTTGTTTATTTTTTGGGTTTTTTGATAATTTACAATCTCTAGCTAAATGTCCTAGTTTTTCACAATTATAACAAGTACATTCTTTTATAGATTTCTTTTTCCTATAGTCTTTTATGTTTATAATTTTTTTACATAATATCTTTTTCTTGGTTTCTTATATGTATATTTTAACTTTTTGTATTTCTTATATTTCTTATGTCTTTTTCTTTTCTTATAACATCTTTCTTCACATCCAAATTGAGGTGTTATTTTATCTTTGCAACATGCTAAATTTCTTATTAATATTTTTTTCATTTTTATTTATTCTCTATATTTTTCACATAGATTTCTATATCATTGTTGTAAAAATGTTATTCTTGCTCCTAGGGTATCTACTATTTTTATTTCATCCCAACTCTTTATTACTTTTGAACTAAATGGTTCAGGTAATTTACTAAAATATAATTTTCTTATTTCTTTACTTTCTTCTATATTATATGTTCCTTTATAATAATATTCTTTAAATGCGCATGTATACTCATCTATATAACACATATTACATATTGTTAATTTTAATATTAAATTCTTATTTGTATCTTTCTCTTTATTTTGCTCTTCTTCTTCTATTGTTATACTACTAAATTCTTCTCTTATAGCTATTTCATATTTTTTTAATATTTCTGTTGGTAGTATTTTAGTAGGTATTGATGTTCCTTCTATTTTATTATCAGATCTTAATACTTTTTTACTTGCTTCGGCTAGGTTTAAAAACCATAATTTTATTGTTCCTATTAATGTCTTTTCTATATATTCTGGTGTATTTGTTGTATCTATTTTATTATCTAATAATTGTTTTGACATGTATCCTACCCATAGTTGTATTGTTTTGTTTGTGTCTATTACACAGTCTAAATCCTAAAAGTTGTAATTAATTATTTGTTTTGGTGTCCATTTATTATATTCATCCTTTGGATTATATCTTTTAAACTTATTTTTGTAATTATAGGTTGGTTTTCTTATTTCTGATGTACTAGGTATTATATTTTTATCTAGAGTATTTACTTCTGTATTTATTAGTTCTAGATTTTATTTATTACTTACTTCTTATTTTTCATTAATTTCTAGTTTTTCTATGTTTTTTAGAATTTCTGTATATGTTTCACTATCTTCCGAATTATAATTATCTGTTTCTTCAGCATCTATTGTATTTAATTCTAATTCACTGGTTTTTGGTTCTTTATTTTTTATTTCTAATTTTTCTTTAAATTGATTTATCTCAATTAATAATTTTTGTTCTTTATCTTTTTCTTCTTTTTCTTTCTGTCTCTTTTTATATAAATCTTTTAGCATTTGTAATTCTTTTTCTAATTCAGCAATCCTACTATTTTTAGTTTCTTCTATTTTTCGTATTTCTTCTGTGGTTTGTTGTTTTATTTTATCTATTTCCTTTTTTCTGTCTATCTCTTCGTTTCTCTTTTTATTCTTACCATGACTGTCAACTTATCTTCTAATTTTAATTCTTTTTTTTTCTAGCATTAAATATAAATGTTCACCTATTTTCTTATATCTCCTTCCTAAATTAGAGAATACTATTTTTATTTTTAATCCTTCGTAATTTTCATATGTTTTTTTCTTCTATTATAAATTCTTCTTTGTTCATTTTATTTTAATGTATATAGATTATGTTGATATATATATTCTAGACTATCTATTGTTGATTCTAAAATTGATATTTCTTCTTTTTGTGCATTTATTGAGTTTTTACTAACTCCGACAATTATGTTATATTGTAGTCTTTCTATCCTTATTTTTAATTTTTTACGTTTTTCAGATATTATTTATTTTAATTCCTTATATTGTTGTAGTTTTTGTACGTTATCCATCTAAATAAATGTTATAAATATTGTTTTGGTAAATATCTAAATTTAATTGTTTCATAATCAAATAAATCCAAATATATACTACTTCCGCAACTTTAAACAACATAGACTCTAATACCAATTGTAGGAGGTGCGGATAACTTGTATATTTGAATAGATCCAATTGAATAGATCTACCAAACGTCTCCTTATTTTTGAATAGATCCAATTGAATAGATAACATGCATTATTTTTTCTAATACACTCTACCAAACGTCTCCTTAGTAATATAACTTTGTTGTATTGTGAACTTGTGAGTTGTTACATTTACAAAGAAAAAACGTTTGCATTTACAAGCGGGTTCTTCCATTAAAAAAAAAAGTTTTCACTAAAGCTAATAATAGCAAAATCGCAAAAAATAATGATGAAACCCTATACTAATTTTTTTTCCCCCAAAAATTGAAGTGATTTTATTTCCATTATACACGAAGTATTTGTAGGGGAATCATAATATCAAATCCTAAGGACCTAAGCACAAGATGCGCTCTATATCTGGTTCGGTTGTTCATTGTCAAATCGTTTATTTGCCAACAAGTAAGAGCAAATTAGCAGTTTGTTCAAATCAAAATTGTATAAAAAGGTCAATCTTTTTTTCGTGCTATTGACTAGCCCCTGTAAGATTTTAACTGATTTGATATATATGCGCCTACATTTTCGGTCCGCTAATTAGTATTTTTCTTTTAAAAAATAAATCTATCATTTTCAGAATAATAATTAACTAAATAGAAATAGAATTTAGTTTGATTTATTGACACAACTAATCATCAAAAATAGTTTATGATACGAGGTGGTACTTGTGGTTTTAATTACGTTCCAACCTGCAACCACAGAGACTCGCCAGTTTCTCATTTGTTTTCTTTGGCCCCTATAAAGTTATAATGTTCACTTTTGCAATACAAAATATTTTCTTTCATGTTCATACATGCGGTCATAGAATAATATAAAGTAATTTTCATGGATAATCACTCATGTTTTGAAAATTACCTATAAATATTACTTTTATTTTTTTAGAATAAAAATATCACTCAACTATCTCTATTTTCCTCAAAATATACTTGATACTTCAAAAACATTTCCTCTCCTAGTTGACATGTCATCTCATTAAAATTTCTTTTTTATATATATAGTAAATAGATCTATTTAACTTATCAAATTTATTTAATTAAAATTTATTCTTTTTTTTTTTAAATAAACACACATGATATATTTATCATTGAGGACAATTTATTAGGTACTTTAAATTTTATATTTATTTTGCTTTCTTAAAAAAAAATATAAATTATATTTATTCTTTATTCGATACGAGAAAAGTTATTATATCACATGATAAAAATATCAGATAATCACACAAGTTAAAGGAAAATAATTCATCAGATAATGCTATGCACATTACTCATCAATGGAGTAGTTCATGTGTAAAGGTTTGAATTATTTTATTTGATACTTTTCAATGTTAAGTTTTCTAATTTATTTATTTCACCACTTAATAATATTTTTAAAACTCAAGGTATTTATATGAATTGGTACTAATTTAATACTTTTTGGTTATTTTTTCATATACTAAAGATTCTTAAAATGTAAAAGAAATAAAAATAATGGCTTTCGGATTTTCATATACATACTAAATGTACTATTTTTGAGGGAAACAAAAATTATTTAGTCATGAAACAAATTAAATTTTTAAAAAATATTAACAAAATGATCTAATATTACAAATGAATCTTTAAAATAGTATCCAACCAATTATCGCTTGTTTTTTTTTGGGTTTAGGAGGAGGAAAGAATATAAATTGGCGTTTAATTATATAATAAGACAAAATATAGTATAATAGAAATAAAAATTAATATGAAAAAACTAAATTATAAATAATATATTTTTGTTTTCTAAAGTTTTTTGCCTATATTAACTTTGCGAATTTATTTGATTCATTTATGAATTTACTTGGGAAAAATTCACAACACGAATCCATTTTTTATCTTTTTTTTTTATCAAAAAGATCTTGCTTAAAATTTTACAGGTGATCTACATGCGAATTAAAATTTTCAAGTGATAGTTACCTCTAAGATTTTTCGATCGAATTTTGTTTGACAAAAAAAACTTAGATTTCCCCTTCAAATTTTGCTTGATAGAAAAATTTGTATGTTTTTTATCGAACTAGTTTGGTTGAAAAACTTGTAGAGAATTAATTTACCGGTAAATTTCTTTGCAAAGTTTTAATAATTTTCTTTTACGTAATTTAGATTTTTCTTGTAGTTTATAAGATATATATTTGAATAAATAAATTTGAAGAATTAAACAAGTCTATTATTAAGAAAATAGGATTTTAACAATATGACATACAAGTGGGAGAGAAGAATTTTTTTAAAGTATTAAGTATTTTTTTGAGGAAAATAGAGATGGTTGAGCGATACTTTGTCCTACAAGAAACAAAAGTGATATTTGTAGACAATTGTCAAAATATGAGTGATTATCTATGAAAATTACCTGAATAATATTCCTTTCAATTAAAAATGAATAACCTATTTTGATTTGATACAACGTTTAAGAAAATCTCAAGCCCCTTAAAATAATTATAAAAATTTTGCATTTTACTTTATATATCCAAATCGTTTGATGCATCATATCTACCGGAAATCCAAGGTCTCACTAATTTTTTCTGTCTCTCTACAAAAACTTCCCACAACATCCGTACAGTTAACAATGTCAAGCGAGCGTGAGCGTGAGAACACAGAGAGAAGAGGAAGAAGCTGTCGGAGCCGATGACGAAGATACTGGAGCTCACGTTCTGCCGATTGTACGGCTTGAAGAAGTAATTTTAACAACTAGCGAAGAGAACAAAGATGCTATCCTCGATGCTATATTGATTTGATAAAGATGAAAATCAGTGGAGTGTTGGTACTGTTAAGCTTTTCAAGCGTTAGGAAATTGAAAAAATTCGCCTTGTTATGCATCAATTCAAGACTAGATCTGTGCTAATCATCTATATTTGTTTATAGTTCAACTTATGATTTTTTTTCTAATATGATTAAATTTGACTTATTCACTTTTGTGTTTCATTTGATTTTGATAAAAAAAAAAAAAATCTCAAATCCAATTCATTATTAGCGACATGATCTGAGAAAGAGACAGTGTGTCTCAAGGCTGGAGTACAGAGCGAGTTTAGAGATATTGAGGTTAAAAATGATGATATTAACGAAGATACATAGGAATAATGTCTCTCATATATCTCTTAAGGGAGTTCGAAATACATAAAAATGATGTATTTGTTGAAAAGGATAAGAAGATACATAACGCGATCCTTCATCAAATGTATAAAAATTATGTATTTTAGTGAATATTAGGTTACAGATAAATAAGAAAAATATCTTTGCTTAAAAATCTGATAAAAATCATGTATTGAAATATTTTTTGTGCTATTGATACATAGCATTTATGTGTCTGAATTAAGTTTGTCAAATGGGTCGGGTTGATTCGGCCCGACCTGGTAAGCCCTGTTGATCCAGCCCGAACCCAACTCGAACCAGGCCCACCAATTGTCCGGCTCAATCCGGTTATATATTTCTTTCTTTTTTTAAATAATTGTTGGAATTAGCCGGGGCAAAATAGCCATTTGAGGCTCCAAACGACTATATGGCCCATATTTCAAATGGCTATTTGGCCGATATTTTTTGTTTTTAAAAAAAATTAATTTAAAATATTTTTTAAAATTCAAAAAAAAATTCTATAAATACCCTACATTTTCAAATCATTATCCACACAATTTTCATTCTTTCAAATCTCATTCTCTCTCAAATATTCTATATATCTCTTAAAGTACTCCATTTTATTTTTAAATTTTGCAATTACAAATATGAGTGGAAGTTTTCTAAAGTCGCAACTTTGGATATTTTTAAAATTTGATATTGTCGTTCTATCTCTTACTTTTAATTTTTAATTAGTGTATTAATTATTGAATATTTATTTTTATATATTTTGAATTTTGTTTGGTTTGATTTATAAGTTTATATTATGGATAAATTAAGAAACCTCGGTAAAAGTGTTAAAATTTTTTGTCCCAAAAGTAATAATGGTAGGAAAGAGCGAATTAGTGGAGGTAGAGGTAGTTCAAGTAGTAGATATATCTGTGTGCCTCAGTTACCGCTTAGTTAACCTTTTGAGGAAGAAGTGGGTGTAGGTGCTCACGATATGAATTATTTAGAAACTCAGAAAAATTACCGTATAGAAGAAGAAAATAAAGTAGTTGCGGTTAATTTAGATGAAAATAATGAAAATATTGGTGAGATATCCGCAATAGAAAATGCTTATGTTAGATCTGAATCGGTTAATTTTCCTCTCCATCCTCCCGTTGTCCCTAACAGTTGTAGAAAAACTAGCATTGCATGAGAATTTTTTACACATATAGAAGGAAAAACTAAGGTGCAATGCAATATTTGTCAATAAGTATATGAGCATAAAAGAGGAGGCAATCAAGAGGGTATGGGTACGTTACTGAGACATATAAGAGAGAATCACCAAAGAGAGTTATTTATTGCAAGAGGTGGTGAGGTTGTTGGTGGGCCAACACAAACTAAAATTGATCCAACAACCGGTCAGTTAGTTAAGAATTATAATAAATTGAGGGACCAAGAAGAAATAACAAAAATGGTAGTTGTGGGTTGTTTGTCTTACACTTGTCTTTCTTTGGATGCTTTTATCATTATATTCAACAATTTATAATTCTATGTTTAATGGTATTCCTAGAAGTAGTTGTTGGGTCGATATTTTTAGACTTCATTCATAATATGTTTATTATTTATCTACATTGTTAAAAAATATTTAATGTAGAATAACTCTAACTTCTGATCTTGATCATGCTTTTAATAAAAATAATTATTTAACCATTACTTGTCACTGGATAGATAGTAATTTTGTTATACAAAAACGTATTCTAGTTTTTTTGTATGATGAAGATCGTAGACATACTGGAGAATTTATTGTTGAATCAATTAGTAAAGTTGTAGAATTTTATGGTATTGAAAGAAAAGTCTTATGTATTAATTTTGATAATGCTTCTAACAACACGACTGCTATTAAAAAGTAAAAAGTTAATCTCTCTCCATCGTTACCTGAAATATTTCATGTTAAGTGTGCTTGTCATATATATAATTTAAATTGTAAGAGATGGTCTTGAATTTTTTGAGCTTTATATTGAAAAAATTCGACTTATTGTTGGCTTTATTCAAGAAAATAATCGAAAAAAAATTTAGAGAATTTAAAGTTAAATGTGAATAAAATGGACTTAGACCGATATTAATGCCTGAAGAATGTGATATTAGATGGAATGCTACGTATGATTATTTAAAAATTTATCATGCTTATAGAGTTCCTATTACACTAACTTTTAACCAATATTGTGCTTCATTTGTTGATTCGGCTGAATGTATGCTACATGATTGTGATTGGGCTATAATTGATGATTTGTTAAATTTTTTAGAAAATTTTATATAGCTACGGTTGAATTTTTCGGTGCTTATTATCCTACTTTTTGTAATATATTAACATATATAGCCGATATTTCTGGTCTGCTCAAAGAATATAAGAATAAAGAAGGTTACAAAATAGTTGTTGGTGCTATGTTTGTTAAATTTTAAAAATATTTTTTTCGATTCTCCCTTTCATACTAAATCCATATATGAAATATACTACTATGTGTCACTTTAGTTCTCTTATTTATTCTAATTTAGAGATAAATGTTGAATCTGAATCTGAAGATGAAGAACAAGAACAATCAGATTTGTATACGGCTATGAATGATGCGAATATTTACGTAGAAAAATTATATAACCATTATGTTGATTTACTTGATTTAGCTGTACGGACAAATATCACTCTAACTGTCGTTCCTCATCCTCCCGAGGAGCCATCATCTTCTAAAAGACCGACACATAGTGATTTTCCTGATCACTTTTATGATTTAAATGTTTGAAACAGTGTTGAGGCGGGAACTTACACAATAACTTCTCGGGAAGAGCTTAAGTATTATGTTCGAACGCCGATAGAGGATCGTAGACGACGGAGCAACACATTGGATTAGTGGAAGAATAATGAAAGATAATATCCTGTGCTTTCAAGATTAGCTAGAGATATATTGAATGTTCCAATGTCAATCGTTACATCGGAGAACGCTTTTAATCGGGATGACAACAGTTTGGAGACAACCGACACTCATTGAGAAGTAATGCTATGAATGTTCGAGTTTGCCTCAGAGATTGGATTAGAGCAGAATGAAGAAATTAAGGAATGAAGGTGGATCCGAAAGACGAACAGAATCTTGAAGAAATTATGACTTCAAGGGAGAACTCAATACAATCAAGTCCAATGCATGATTTTGCCCCCCATTGATTTTGACTATCCTATGCCAGTTCCCGTTAATATTAACATGAATCTGTTGAAAAAAATGATGCAAAATTTGTAGATTTTTCATTCATGTACATTATAAATTTTAAATTATTTTACAATCAATAAAATATAACATTTATTCACTCCTTACTTTGTAATTTTTTTCCATTTAAATTGAATCTCTAATTTAAAACTATAAATTAAATATCTAGTTTTAATATATTACTAATTTACTATCAAGCTTTACACTAAGTAATAGACAATTAAACATAATAAACATATAATCATGTATACACATAATGAAAAAATAAATTTCTTTTAAGTTCAAAACCTCAAGTATTATTAATTTATTATATTAAGTAGCATATTTTTTAAAGTTGTACACATATTGCATGGTACGAATATATGTGTATATATTTTCTATAGACTCTAAAGTAATATATATTTAACGTATACATGTGTATATGTTTTATAAAGTAGTATAGATATAGTGTTTATATGTTGTATTTATATTATTTAAAGTAGTACATATATTGTATGGTACGTATATATGTGTATATATTTTCTATAGATTCTAAAGTAGTATATATTTAAGGTATACATGTGTATATATTTTATTATAAAGTAGTATATATATAGTGTTTATATATTGAATGTATATTATTTAAATTAGTACATATATTGCATGGTACGTATATATGTGTATATATTTTCTATAGACTAAAGTAGTATCTATTTAACGTATATATGTGTATATGTTTTATAAAGTAGTATATATATAGTATTTATATGTTGTATGTATATTATTTAAAGTAGTACATATATTGTATGGTACATATATATGTGTATATATTTTCTATAGACTCTAAAGTAGTATATATTTTAGTATACATGTGTATATGTTTTATAAAGTAGTATATATATAGTGTTTATATGTTGTATGTATATTATTTAAAGTAGTACATATATTGCATGGTACGTATATATGTGTATATATTTTCTCTAGACTTTAAAGTAGTATATATTTAACATATACATGTGTATATGTTTTATAAAGTAGTATATAACTATACATATAGTGTGTGTGTATATATTGTTAATTGCAGCATATACATTGTAGTATATGTTTTATTTAAAGTAGTACATATATTGCATGATACGTATATATGTGTATATATTTTTTATAGACTCTAAAGTAGTATATATTTAACGTATACATGTGTATATGTTTTATAAAGTAGTATATAACAATATATATAGTGTGTGTGTATATTGTAGTATACATATTGTAGTATATATATTGTAGAATATATTTTATCTAAAGTAATACATATGTTGCATGGTACGTATATATGTGTACATATTTTCTATAGACTCTAAATTCTAAAGTAGTATATATATTTAACAAATGTATAGTCGTATACATGATTACATGTGTATATGCGTATATATTTTTTAAATTCTAATGTAGTATATACTATATATATTGTGTATATATTGTTTAACGTATTTAAAATGTATATAGGTGGGTATATATAGTGTATATTGGAGAAAAAACTTTTAAGTTTTAATTTTTTTTAGGTTTTGACCAGTTTTGATCAAGTTGACTCGGGTTGAACCAGTCTACGTGTAATGGGCCAGTCCCGCGTTATTTTTTTAAATTATATTGTTGGGCCCGGTCCCGAACCGGCCTGTTAAAACAGGCCCAAAGTCGGACCAGTCCACGAACCACTTAAAAAGCACGAGCCGATTTCGAGTTGATCCAACCCAGCTCCGTTGATAGATTTAGTCTAAATGTATCTCTATGATATTAATAAATAAGAGTTATGTATCAAAAAAATTATATATCTGCGCCTTAATAATGTATCACAAAAATTAAAATTCAAAATTTTATGTAACTGTCAAAAGAGTAGGGATAGGGTGTAATTAGGTACTAAACAATTGGGATTTATGAAAGTTGCCTTTTTTTTAACCAAAACAAGTATAATACATTTTAATACACTTATAATACATATGTATTGCATACATAATTCACTTTTAATACATGTTAGAAATGCCATAGATAGTAAATACTTTTTAAAATATGGTATATTTAAGTAATAAAAAATTATAAAAAATAGTAAATATTTTATAAAAAGTACTCAAAAAAATTAATTTTCCCAATTAATAATTCCACCTTAATATCGCAAGTTGAAACTAGGGGCTGACATTTTACTTTCATCATCCACTTCTTTTCTTAAAGGAAAAATTACATAAACTAGCAACCCTAAGATATTAATTACAATTAATAGCAATAGTTTCTCAAAATTACAACTAATAACAAAACATAGTAATATTTTACCTTTGTTAGAGAAAAGCGCATGTATTGAACTCTTCTTTTTACCCATTCATTTTTCACGCTACTTTACCAAATCCAATTCCCTACAATCTTCAATTTTATTTTATTTTTCAAAAATCATTTTTATCTCTCAAGATATTGATAAACATTGCATCCTTCAATTAAGGTAAGTTTATTTTAAAGTTAATGCAAGTTATATTTTCCATATAAATTTTTTTTATGTATTTTATTGTCGAATATTTTTTTCAATTTTTTCATTCTTCTTTGCCGATTTTGTTTATTAGTTTTTTTTGTGTGCGTATTGAAAATTTTCGGAGTTTCGCTATAATGCCACAACATGCAAATCGTAGTAGTTCCATTAAAGGTATTCAATCGATGAATTTAATTTCCGATGAACTACCATCGTTTAGTCTTGGGTTAACACAAGATGAAGATTTTAACTTGTGTTCTACTAATATTCAGCCTAAGGGAGGTGTTAGAGTGAAGATGTGAGATTGAAGCACCGTAACAATCCGGAAAACTTTGTGAAAAAAATGAAACGGAAAGATTTGAGAAAATCTTCATCCCCAAAATCCACAAAAATTCAAAAATCGATAAAAAGATCTTCATCCCCAAAATCCACAAAAATTCAAAAATCGATGAAAAGATGAAGTTGGATGAAAAGGATGAATCTAGTAAAATTGCAAGTCCTGTTTCATCTGATTTCGAATTCGAAGAAGAGAAAGTGGAGGAGGTATGATGCTATTTGTAAAATTTTATAGTTTCTGGGCAACACGTTCATATATGTATTTTATATATAAAATTTATTAGGTGTGTATTTATTTTTCAGTTTTGTTAAGATATAGAATTGTAGTCCCTAATGTGTTGTTAAGATATGAAATTGTAGTCCCTAATTGTATTAGTATAAATAACATAAATATCAACCCCTTTGGAAGTAATTACACTCTCTCTTTTTTTTTAATTACTTTACTCTCTCTCCCTATTAATATACATAACATAGCCGATATATACATAGCATTCTGTGTATATGTTGGAATTTTTGTAATATATTTAGGAAGTTGGAATTTTTTGTAATATTGGAAACATAAGTTGTGTTTTTGTGTAATTTTTATTTTATATCTGTTATATGTAAGATATGTATTTTGTACAAAGGTTTGTTACTGATAGAATTGTATATGTTATGTATTTTGTATATTTTTATATGTATTTGTATTTAAGTTATGTGTAAGACATTAGTATTTGTCACTGATAAGGTTTGTATCTGATGTTCAGTTGTATTATATTCTGGTTACTTAAATTTGGACCATTCATGTATTCATAAAATACATATGTATATGTTGTAATATAAGTATAATATGTATTCTGTAAATACATAAATGACACTGTTTTGACATGTAAAGTATATACATGCTACAGTTTAGATATGTTTTTGTTTTGTTTACTGCTATGATTTGTATTTGATGTTAAGCTGTATTTGTTATCATTATATTTTGACTATGATATGTACTTCTTTCTTCTTAATAAGCATGATTTTTGTGCCAGTTATGTATAAATAAAATACATATGTATTTGATTTGCTTAAAATATATGAAATGTATTTGTTACAGGTTAGATACATTTTTTTTATTGATAATATTTGCATTTTTTGCTCAGTTGTATTTGTTATTCATGAGATGATAACAATGTTTGTATTTTGATAGTTGATAACTAAGATATGGACCGGTGATGTAACTTTAAGATGTAATGTAACTTTAAGATGTATTTTCGTAAACATCTTAATTTTATAACAGGCTCTTACTTATTGATATATGTATTTGGAGGGATTGTGGCTTATATATGCTAACATATGTTGAGTGCCTTACTTTTGGTGAAGGTGTTCCATCTGTTAGTTTTGACCCATATCTTATTCGCACAAGATATGCTTTACTTTTGTGAGATTATGGTTCGAGGAAAGAAGAAGCAAAGGCACAAAGTGATGATGAAGCACCAATGAGGCCTCCTCAAAAAATTGGGATAACAAAAGACACTGAAGTACATGATCTTTAACGTGTATTTTTATTTTGTTGAAGTTTACAACAGTTAACATTAGGTGGATAAACAATATGTTGAATATTTCTTAAGTTTCATATGTTACTTTAATATTCAAAGATGATATATTAATGTTTATTTACCGTTATATTAAGATTTTTGATGTTTAATCTTTTAAATTCCAATATTTTCATGGTTAGTTTATGTAAATGTTAGGAATATGTCCTTATGAACTTCTGTTCTATCCAGTTTTGCATATATATATATATATATATGTCTAATGCATATGTATTTATGTATTTTTACAGAATTGAACATATATTTTTGAACAATGCATAGTTATTGTGGACTGAAGCAGAATGCCATATAGATTTATGAGTCATATGCATTTATAAATAATACACATATTCATTCCAGTGTACATATGTATTTTTAATAACGCAAACGTAATTTTTTACAAGTCTGAAAATATAATTTTCCTGATATGTGTTCATACTCTTCTGTATATGTTTTTGTCTGCAATGCATATATCAATAAGTAAGTTTATGTATATTTATAATTAATGCATATGTATTTTCTAATTATGCGTATATATCTATCAATAATACATATGTATTTATTACAAGATGTCTATATGTTTTTGTCTAGCCAATACACATACAAACATATGTACTTTTACAGATTTGCAATTGAGGTTTTGAACAATACATATTTATGATTAATATATATGTGCATTTCAATTTGCATTTGACTTTATGTATGATGTAAATATATTTTTTTGAAAATACGTATGGTTTCTTGTTATTACATGCAGACGTAGTTTTATGCATAAAACATATGTATTTTTTACTAATGAAAAAATACCAGTAGTGTGTAATTATAAAAGATGCGTCATTTTCAGAATCTAGTACACTATATGCCAATGAAAATATATGGCCTGCATATTAAAAAAATACACATAAAAGTGCATGTTTTATACACATAAAATACTGCATATGTATATTATAAATAAATATAGCTGAAAACATATGTAACTATTAGTGAACACATAAACATACTGCATATGTATAATATATATATATATACATATAGCTGGAGCCATATGTAATGCCATAAAAAAACTGCATATGCATAATTGTAACACCCCAATTTTCTGAATCGGAATGCTACACGGTGCTTATGATCACGAAGGACCACAAGCTAACCCATGATTGATATCGGTACTTGTGCACTGCAATATATAATATAATAATGCGAAAAACATGAATATGTAGGCCATAAGGTTCAACTGAATAAAAAAATATGCAAAATAGTAACATCCATGTGGGTGAAAGATACCCAAAACAACTGAAAACTGAATCAAATCTGAACTAAATCTGAAAGCCTCTAAATACTGTCTGAATAAGGAGTTGAAGGAATATGTCTCCAACTAACTCCATCTAGAAAAACTGAGTTGAAATAATAAATGAAATAAAATAATACCATATCATCCTCGAATGAAGAGGACTCACTGCAACTCTGTATAATGAAATGTAGCTGCTACTGCTGGTCTGGAACTCGTGTCTCTGAACCTATGGTGTAACATAAAAAGAAAGCACCATAGCGCAAATGCGTCAGTACAATTGGAGTACTGAGTATACGAGTGAGGTAGGCTAATGCAAAGGATTTACATGCATGAATAATACTAACTGACTGACTGATATGAACGTAAGAGTACAAATATATATACATTATAACTGAAGTACAAATATATATACATTGTAACTGAGATCGTGTGTACGTGATAGCTAAATCTGTACGCTCATACATGGTTTACTGATAACTGACATGGTTGAAACTGTAGTTCTGATAGCATGGGCGACTGTGTCTGACAGTCTTGAATCTGATGGAACTTTCTGAGTCCAGTGCTATAACTGAATTTGACTGTATCTAACAGTCCTGGTATACTGATATCTGAAGAACTGTCTGAGTTCTTTTACTGAGACTGAGTCTGAAACTGTGGGAGGTAGTTGTTTAACCGACATGCCCCATGGCTAAGCTGGGGTCCAATCTCTGCCCCGACTGAAGGGGTGTCAATACCGCGCCACTGGTAAGGACAGTTGTGAGTGACCCTTAGCTGGTACATACTTGAAATGAGAGCGGTGGGAACCCTGAACTGACAGGTTAAGCCACCTCATCAACCCTAATCTGACAGGTTAAGATGTCTCAACCTATGCTGGCTACATAGTTTTGGAACGCAAGGAGAATCACACCCTAAACTGGTAGGTGAGTTCCCATCCTTGGGTTCACTCGGTGCTAACTTCTACTCGCATCTGAAGAGACTGAACATGATTCAACTGACTGTACATGGACTGATTAACTAACTTTCGTTGACTGACGGAATAGTACTACTATCTGAGAGTTAACTGAGATCATGAGATTTCTGAGGTTTCCTGAGTCACATGACTGACTGAGTTCTATAGATTATAGCTTGACTAAGATTATCAGGACAACGTGACATGGCTCTAGGCACACAACTATATTTTTCGGGTACGAATACCCCCAGGACTCGATATAAGGAAACTGACACACATAACATGACTTGATCACAAGATTGGATAGTAGGGAATCTTATAGTACATGTAGTTATTCAACATCTTAAATATTGTAGGAATTGCATGGATATATTTCGTGTACATATTATACATATCCATTATCATACATGCTTTATACCACAACAATAGCAACACATCAATAACATGGAATTCATATTTAAGTATATAGCTAACACAGACTTGTCATTTAGATAT
>NC_061121.1:115977961-116014147 GCF_002878395.1 Capsicum annuum
CACTGGAATCGCGGAGAGACACTGAAAATTGATGAACGTCATTTTGGCTTACGGCGCGATGCGCCACTGGTTGAAATAACGCTGCTAAAACTTTAAATCGCCATAACTTCTTCACCAGGTGTCCGTTTTAGGCGAATTTGGTATCGACGAAAATCTTATTCAATTCTGTATAATTTGGAGGGTATAAATCTGCCAAAATACCACCTATAAACCAAGTTATGCTCGTTCAAAGATGAGCTATGTAAAATCACACACGAAAACTTGGTGAATTCAAAAGTTCTTAGCTTGGCTTACTCTAAGTGACTCTTATGAACATGCTTAACACATCATAAGCTCTATTATCACTAAGATACTCATCCTAATATATGTACTCAAATATGAATGATAGGATAGGAGGTTTCATGTGTAGGAACAACGGTTCATTTTTTAGCTTAGAAATATATGGGGTATTACAATAATATAAATACACGTAGCTGGAAACTTATGAAATTGTCAGTTAGCACATAAATAGACTGCATATATATATATATATATATCCATATAGCTGAAAACATATATATCTATTAATGCATATTCAATTTGAATGCTTTTGCAAGTCACATCTACATCAATGTGTGAAGCCAGTAGTGTGTAGAGTTAGTTATACGAAGCGTTTATGCTCAACAATATTGCATCACTGATGTAATCTTGATATTGTTGTTCATATGTCCATCCACTAGAGTGTTTAACGAGAACAAGTATGCTTTCCATTTTTAATGTACGAAACACAACAAATCTGTAAATATAACTTCGATTATCAAATGTGTACTACATACAATAAATCTGTCGTATACACAAAACTGGAAAATGAATTCCAACAAAAATAAATCTTTTATTCGAATACTATGTATCCTTATCTTAAATTCAAATTTAACGTATAACAATTGTGATTTAGTTTTATAAATACAGAACGACAAGGACAACTGAATTTTGAAAAAAAAAATCACTGTCAACATTTTATCTCAGAACTGATAAAATTCAAAATACGATCTCAACTTTTGAAATAGATGAATGTTACAAATGAGTTATAAACTTTTCAAAATGTTTCGCAATTATATTTTATAAAATTCACAAACACAATCAAATTTGATTATCGATACCTGTAATTGAAACGTTGTATTTTCACTATCTTCATCAAAATTTTAGGCAACCATCAATAGTATTAGATGCACTATGTTTTTTGAATTTGATTTGAATTGCTGATTATGGAAAACGTTTTTTGAATTTGAATTTGACTTGAGTTGCTGATTTCAATTACCATCTTTTGATTTAAATCTACGTTTGTGGTAAAAAAAAAAAGTCATATAAAGTAAAAGAATCTGAGTAATTAAATGTTGCTTGAATTAAGGAACAATTTCTTCCATTTTAAACTCTAACTGATTAGAGTTATACTAGGAATGGATTCTTTATTTGTATATGTATTTATCTAGCAATATTTTACTTAAATACATAATACAACTTGCTATTTTTCATAATTTTAAAACTATTGCTATAAAAGTTATAATTAAGACTCTATAATTGCTATTTCTAAAAGTTTCCCTTTCTTAAAGTACAAATATCCTTAATTAAAATCCTGACTCCGTTAATGCACCAACGCTTTAGGGTCAAATATTATTTGTTTATTATATGTGTATACTGAAAAACAATTTTTAAAAATAATATTAATCTCATTAATACAAAACTTTAAAACAAATAATAAAGTACAAATTTTTATGGCTGATTGACGTGGATAGTCATACAGTGACCTATTTGTTGAGATCAAAATAGTTGAATATAAATCCTCTATACCAACTAAGATGAACAATCAACATTAATTAGGTAAATGTGATTTTTCTTTTATGAGGTATAAATACTTAATAATGTGCATTTCTTAAAATACTTTCTTATAGATGATATTCCTAATAATGACGTTTGGTGTAACCTCTTGAGTTATAGTCGCTGCTATTGTTTTATACATAAGGATGACCTTGCTTTGCACGAACCCAATGCATAATTTTTTGTATATTATATTATATTATATTATATTATATTATATTATAAAATTTCAAATATATGTTCATACAATCATCGAAATACCATGCTATTGAATGCTCACGTGACACTCATATATCACAGTGATTGCTGTTTAATCACATTGGTGCATACACATTTATAAATTCTACAATAGCAATTTTTTCCTTCTTGTTGTGATCAATCTCTTGAGCACTCATGAGCAGTATAAGTTGAATTAAATTTAATGATTAAATTATTTTATAAGTTCAAATCTTAACATAAAACACATTTTTTCATTGAAACAATGCATTTCCTTTCAACCATGATTCACAAATCATGATTCACATTTAGGTGTTACCCTTGAAGAATTTACTACAATTTCATTCAATACAGAATATGATAAGACTTCTTTTTTGTTAAGGTATTATGTTTTTTATTAACATTGGTTTGTCAACAATCCATAATAATTTGGTACACATTTATATTGTCCCACAACAATTCAATCTTAAGAAATACTCTTTATCTCTTTAAAAGTTTATTGGACAGTAAAAGAACATATGACATATTCACAATAACCTCAAGATTCTTTCTCATTCCAAATTTACTGGTCCTCTAATTTAAAGATTTATACCGCTGACTACATGATGTCCATCTGTGGAAATGATCCACTTAGAGAACTATCTTCTCCTGGGAAAAATGGCATGTGTGTTCCCTATCTCAAGATAGTCGTTTCATGATTAAGACATTACGGAAGTCAGAAGTTAAGGTGTGCAATCTTAACTTAAACAATTAAATCTCACCAGTTGATGTATCATAGTCCGACAAACTATTTTACCAGGGTTGGTAGTCATGATTTGTTCATTATAGGGAAAAAAACAGTATGTAGTTAGAGAAGATCATTCAAGGCTAATTGAAGTCCTTGCTCATTCTGAATTTCATTTATCTAGTTCGTTTGCGTTTAACAATATCGAATCTGAAATTACTATTTCATTCTCTTTCAACAAGCCTCTTAAAGAGCTAACCCCCTAGTACTTGACATGTTCTCTTGTTCCCATTATTGTTAGTCTCTTTTCTTATAAGTAATTTTATTACATAGCATCACTAAAATAGTGTTTATAATATAGTTAACATCTCAAAACATCTTGTGTATATAAATCTCCGACGAATTCATCAGCACTCTTATAATATTTGTAAGTTAGGTAAATGGAAAAGAGAACTTTTCCAGTTAGTGATGGTAATCATGTGCATTTTACTTGTAGGTTCTTCTACGAATGCTTCCAAATTATCATCATGTCGAGGCATATGAGAATACTCTCATCACTAAATTCTTTGGTCACATGATGAAGCCCTCAAGAGGACAAATGGTATAAATTTAAAGATCCACATTATTTCATCATCCTTTCTTGTACTTGCGAGTTTCAAAAAACTGAGAAACATAAAGTTGGGATAACTCAATAAATTTTACATCAAGTGTGTGTACTGTCTAATAATGAAAACAAAATTTCATGAACTTTTCTCACAAATTTAAGTAAGTTGTTGATTTATCATAGAAACAAAAAATTAGTAATCATAAAATATCACATAACACATCCAAAAAACTATAAATTGATATATACATACTTACATACAACAACAACAACATATCTAGTTTCATCACACAGAATGGAGTCTGGAAAGGATAGAGTTACACACATCTTACCCTCCCTTGGAGGTAGATGTACATACTTATATGTTTAGATGTTTAATTTATAACCAACTTATATGTTTTAAGTAAAATAAATGACAAGTATGTGTTTTTTTCCTTATCAAAAGGATAGACTAAACCATCTAAGTTATTATGCTAAATATATAAACCAAATTAAAACGATCAATGCCAAATGAGTTTTTCTTTATAACCATGATGTTCAGGCCAATTTGCACGTACCTCAATTAATTTCACGGGATACCTTCCATCTCCCACCAGGAACAGATACCAGATAACTTTGTCCACCAAGGCTAGAATAGATGAAAAAAATAACCTAGTGTTAATGATGAATGAGATTTTTACTTTTGTTTTTCTAAGTACACTCTATCCTCCCCATATCCTACATGTAGTTTGTGTAGAGTTAAAGATAACACACTCAAAAATATAATAGCCACAAGACTACACACCAAAGCTAATAAAGGAAAAATGTTGGATAAAACTCCAAACATTCTGAGTAAATATAATAGTAACAGGATTACACCCCGAAGCTAATAAAGGAAAAATGTTGGATAAAACTCCAAACATTTCGAGTAAACCTAAGTTACCCACTACAAATTTAGATAGGCAGTTTTTGTCCAGGCTAAAACAGTAATTTGCGTGAAGCTACATACATAACATAAATATTAGGACAATAAACAGGTAGTGGTCTACACATGACAGTATCACATTGGTAGCATCGCTAGCAAAATGCGATGGACACCGCAAGAATATGCTGACATGATATAGAACTGAATGAGGATTTTGGGAGATCAAGTTGGTACCGAAAGCACAAGGGAAAAATTATTTGCATGCAGATGGAGCGTTGAGGATTTCCTTCTCTAATTCGAGTGTCATACCAGATAGATATATGATGGTAGAAAACATCAATAGACTACGTGAAAGAGATGTGAATTGAGGGAGTATTAAACAAGAATATAGCTGCCTCCATCACTTATCTGGACTCTTGACCATCTGCCAATTGAAGATTTCCAGCCAACAATTGCATGAATAACAATAGTATTTTCCTGGAAAATGAACCGCGTGTTAAATCCAGCAAATGTCATAGAAGAATCTCATGAACTCTTATATAGTGAAGTGGCTGGTACCTGGATTTCAACATTGTCGAGGATAATACAACTGATGAGCCTGGCACCAACTCCAATACGAGCATTAGCAGAAATTGAAACATTTGGATGAATCTATTTAGCATTTTAATTAACAAGTCAATTCTATAGGTGAAGAAAGAAGACATAAGTAAGCACAAAATCAGGGCAATTGCAGTCATAAGTATCTGGCAATTAATAGACAAAACAATAAATAAAAACTTTTTAAGGCAAAAAAATGGAAGTAAGCAAGAGCTATCAGGAGCTAGCTCTTTAGATCCATATATGCCAAGAAGAAATCAGACTTGATGTCATTACTTTTAACTAAAACAAAGTTACAAGTTGCAGCTTGGGAATGTAAAAAAACTCTAAAATAAATGACATAATTCATACCAAGAATCATTTTCTTTACAAAATAGATGACCTAGACCTACTGTGTGGCAAATATGTACCACTCAGTATAGACTTGCTATGAGCCTACATGTGTATGATATAGACAGTGTTAATTGTTTCAAATGCATATTGTTATCAATAAACAAGAAATAATATCCTAGCAATTTTTAATATCACAAAAGTCATTGCATTGAAGTCTTGAGCCGAGAGGCTATCAGAAATAGCCTCTCTATCTTACCTCTAAGGTAGTGGTATGGACTGTGTACACTTACCCTCCCCAAACCCCACTTTGTGGGAGTATACTGGGTATGTTGTTGTAAAAGTCATTGCAGTAAAATAAGTAGCCATTAATCTTTCTTAACTAACCATGAGATCTATAGAATAATATAATAATCAAAATATGTATATTCCATAATTCATCTTCTTATTTCAGAAGTAGAAAGAAATTGCGACTCTAAAAAAAAACCCTAGTTTGGCTACACCTAGTTTGCCTAATCGTTGGCTGTCATGGCCACCTCGTCCGGAAAATTCTAAAATTCTGAACAAGGAACATAAGAAAGCATCTTATGCAAGTTTGTTGGAGGAGAAGTCGACAGATAAAGTGAAAAATCCAATTTTCCCAAAACCGGTAGTCATATTGCATGGAGAACCCAGTATTACATCGAAATCATCTGAAATAATGGATCTGATTCTAAAAGAGAATTTATAATATGCCCCTACGAAAAACCGGATATTATTGCACTGCGAAAACAAATTCCAATACAATGCAATATTAGGGGGGACTGCAATATAGGGGTAATGGATTCTAGACATATTCTCATCAGGTTAAATATGTTAGAAGATTATGTTAATTTAATGTCAATAGCTACAATTTATATAAAATCCAACGATCCCTGGTTCGAACCTGATGTGGAACAACCATTGGTGTGGCTTGGATCTCAATGCCGGATCTACCTCTCAACTTCTTTGCAAAGGAGGCTGTCTTTTCAATCGTCTCTGCAGTGGGTAAACCATTAACGGTTCATATGGCTACTAAAAATCAAACGAGACCAAGTTGTGCACGTGTGAAAGTTGAAGTGGATCTAGTAGCTAATTTACCCACAAGAGTGCGAATCAATGAAGAAGATGATGTTACTGGGGAAATCAAATTTAAATGGATACATATTCATTATGATTATAAACAAAAATATTGCAAAGAATGTTGCCTTCAAGGGCATGATGAAAGTTCATGCTGGAATATACATCCAGAATTGATGGAAAATGAGGATGAAGAGAAGAAAGAAGAAGCTACAGATAAGCAGGAAACTGATAAGTAAAACAGATACCAGAAGTAAACTTTCAACAGAGAAGGAAAGGGAGATATAATAGGCAATGGTTATTAAGGCAGAATAGGTATAAAAAAGACAAATTTGGCCACATAATGGGAGAACTGCAGAATGAAGAGGTAAATAACATGCAACTTCTAACACCTTTGAAGCTGTTACAAAACATCATCATGAAATGGAGGATAATAAAGATGATCAACAAAAAAATGGGGAGAAGCAACAACAAATCAGTTAGAGCACAAAGGAATGGGTTACTAACACTTTTAGTAATCAAGGGCAGCAACAAACAAAAGATAACACAGAGACAGTCATGAGTAATCAAGAGCAAATTGATAAGAAAAATCAAGAGCATGTTGATAAGAAAAATCAAGAGCAAGTTGATAAGAGGGAAAGGGATGATCACAGTGAATCAGTGCCACAAGCTCAAACAGATGAGAGTCAAATGCAGGTTGCTGTACTTCAGCCGGTTACTCAAAATGAAGACATGGAGGTGTTAGAAGATATCATGCCTTTAGCTGTACAAGTTGAAAAACAATTACAGTGCAGTAACAAGATAATGCAGTAATGGATGAGGATGATTTGGAGGAGACTATTAATAGGGTGGGAGTTGATGGCAACTTATCACCTAAACAAATTGATAGGTTGAAAGAAAAACAAGGCATCCCAAAAAAGAATCACAGAGGTGGGAAGACTAGTACAATGCAGACAAGGAGCTCTATGAAGAATAAGTTGGGATGAATGCTCTTAATTGGAATATTAGATCAGTCAACACACAAAAAGCTAGTCAACACACAAAAAGCTTTTACCAGACTGATTACATTGCATAAAAGGTACCAGTTTGCTTTTGTTGGTTTAATGGAACCTTTTTAGGAGAGTAAGAATATTGAAGATTACAGAAAAAGATTAGGTATGCAGACAACAATCTCTAATATTTCTGGCAAGATATGGGCTTTCCTGGAAGCCAATATAGTTTGTACTATTGTTAGAGATGAAGAACAATAAATCACAATGAAATTAGTGAATCAGGAAGCAGGGATCACAATTACGGTTTCTCTAATTTATGCCAAATGCTCCCAAAGAGAGAGACTTTCTTTATGTAAATCCCTTGAAGCTCAACCAATGCAAGAAACTTGGTTCATTGGGGGGGATTTTAATGTGGTTACTAACCAGGAAGAGAAGTTAGGAGGATTACCTGTATCAGTTGCTGAAACTGAAGATTTTAGACAGTGTATAAGTATGTTTAATATGGAGGATCCAGGTTATAAAGGGAACAAGTTTACATGGTGGAATGGTAAAACTGATAAGGAGTGCATATTTGAAAGGCTTGATAGAGTCCTGATAAATGAAAAACTACTACATGTTTTCCCAGTGTTGGAAATTGAACATTTACTTAGGAGTGGCTCTGACCACACTCCTTTAAAAATCAACTTCAGCACTGTGAAGGAATCTATCATTAAACCTTTTAGATTTCTGAATATGTGGTTGAAAGAGGAATCATGCTTGAGAATTATTCCGAAGAATTGGAAGACTGGTTGTATGGGAAATCCTTTCATTTTGTTTCATCAAAAAATGAAAAAAGTGAAGACTGCTTTAGCTAATTGGAGCAAAGAATGTTATGGTAATATCTTCCAAGAGATAGCTACACTACACTGGAAGAAATCATCAAAGTTAGAGAAAAGCAATTTGAAGATTACCCTTCAGGAGCAAATAGGGAATTGCTTTTTAAAGCTCAGGCTATGTTAAATTTGCAGCTTGGAAGGGAAGAGGAGTTTTGGAGGCAGAAGGCTGGTATGGACTGGTTTAAAGATGGTGAAAGAAATACAAAATTCTTTCATACACTGGTTAAAGAAGAAGCAGACTCAAGCTCAACAGGATTCAAAATGAGGATGGAGAATGGGTGGAGGATTCAAATCAAATTGCAGAGGTTGCTGAACAGTTCAATCAGAAGCAGTTTGCTAAAGGAGATCATATTGATGATTTTCAAATGCTTGAACATATTTCTACTATTGTCACTGAAAGTCAAAATATGGATATTGATAAAGTACCTGACATGCAAGAGGTGAAAGAAGCAGTTATGGGTTTGAATAGAAGCAGCACAGCAGGTCCAGATGGCACGACTGGGGTATTTTTACAGGATGCCTGGGAAATAATTAAGGAGGATTTGTATCAAATGGTTCTAGCTTTCTTTAGTGGTTATCAGTTACCAAAATTTGTTACACATACAAATTTGGTACTCCTACCTAAGAAGCTAGTAATTAATACCTTTTCTGATTTGAGACCTATTTCATTAAGCAATTTTGTTAACAAGATCTTCTCCAGAATTTTGCATGAAAGGCTTAAGAAGGTATTACCACATGTTATCTCTGAAGAACAAGTAGGATTTATCAAGGGGAGGGAAGGAGTATTGCAGAGAATAGATAGGTAAAATTCCTAATATAGTCATTAAGCTTGACATGATGAAAGCTTATGACAGAGTGGATTGGCTATTTCTCACTAAGTATTAAGGAAAGTTAGTTTTACAGAATTGCTTATTGATAGGGTGATTAGGCTGTTGGATAATAACTGGTACTCAATTTTATTAAATGGCCAGCCTAAAGGGTTTTTTAAAGTCTACAAGGGGTTTAAAGCAAGGTTACCCTTTGTCACCTACATTGTTTATCATTGTTGCTGAGGTAGTTTCAAGAGCTCTCAAGGCTCTTATGTGTAATAAAGATTTTAAACCCTTTGGAATGCCTAGAGGGAGTCCTAAAGTCAATCACTTTGCCTTTGCGAATGATATGATCATTCTATGCAAAGCTGATTTGACTACTTTGAAGCTGGTAACTGATACATTGGGGCAATATGAGAAGGTTTCAGGGCATAAAATCAATAAAGAGAAGAGTGTTATTTATATGCATCAAGGTGTTTCTCAAGGTAGTGTAGTATTGACAGAGGTGGCTACTGGTATCTATAGAAAGCAATTCCCTTTCACTTATCTAGGGTGTCCAATATTTCATATGAGAAAGGAGGAGGAGTTTTACTAGTCAATCATGAATAAGATTAGTAGTAAACTACAAGGTTGGAAGGGTAAACTACTATCTTATGGTGGTAGGGCTGTTCTCGTTAAAAGTATTTTACAAAGCATAACCATTCATTGTTTATCTGTCATGAATCCACCAACTAATGTTATTCCAGGTATCCAAAGAATGTTTGCTAAATTCTTTTGAAGCAATCACATTGGAGGTAGAAGTAGGCATTGGGTTAGTTGGTCTAAGGTTAGTTATCCAGTAGAAGGAGGGTAGGGGTTCAGAAGATTACAGGACATTGCTATGGCCCTTTTTTGTAAACTCTAGTGGAATTTCAGAACTAAAGACTCAATTTGGAGTAGGTTTATGCATAACAAGTATTGCAGGAAACAACATCCTAATGCAATCTATTAGAAGGTGGGTGCTGGGTCTAAGGTGTGGAAGAAAATGTTGCAGGCTAGGGATCTAGTGGATCATCAAATATTATGGAAGATTAAAGGGGGTCAAGCCAATGTATGGTTAGATAATTGGACAGATATTGAAGATTTGTCTAATATATTCCACAGGCAAGGAATTCTAGAAATGTAGGTGGAGGAGTTGATTGTAGGATCTCAATAGAACTATCAGTTATTAAAGAATTTTCTCCCTCAGGAGGTTGTTACATATATTCAGGATAAAATTGATTCCAGAATTGAAGAGGGAGATGTGGACATTCCAATTTAGAAACTTGAAGCTTCTGGTAAATTTTCAGTTAAATCAGCATGGGAAAATATTAGGCAAAAGCAGGAGAAAAATGCTTTGTATAATCATATTTGGGTAAAAGGTTTACCTTTTAAAATGGTTTTTTTAATGTGGAGACTATGGAAAGGAAAAGTACCAGTAGATGCTTTAATGAGAAGATGGGGGGTTGAAGGACCAATAAAATACTGGTGTTGTATGCAGCCAGATCAAGAAACACTATCTCATGTGTTTCTGAGATCTGATTTTGCTAACAGGACATGGTCCTATTTTGCTTCTTGTGCAGGTATTTTTATACATGGATTATCTCTCAGGGAAACTATTCTAAGTTGGTGGAGTAAGGATGTCAAATGGAGATTTAAGCCATATTATCACTCAGTTCCAAGTATGATTACATGGGAATTGTGGAGGAGAAGAAACAGCTTGAAACATGAAAGAAAAGGTATGGCTCTACATAAGGCAATCTTTAATATTACCAGAAATGTGAGCCTACTGCTTCAGGTAAGAAATCCAAGAAAAAACTTCCCTAGTAGTTGGCCAGACATCCTTAAAGTTCTTGAAGTGAGGAAACCAAAAATGAAGATTACAAAGGTTGTGTGGACATTCCCTCAAATTGGTTGGGTAATCTACAACACTGATGGGGCATCTAGAGGTAATCCAGGGATAAGCTCGTATGCATTTTGTTTAAGGAATGTCAATGGAGACCTAATTTATGCAAAAAGCTCTAGAATGGATGATACTACTAATGTGATTGCAGAGGCTGAAGCTATCTTACGGGCAGCTAAACATGCTAATGCAACACAAACAAGAAAGTTAATCATCCAAACAATTCAATGTTGATGCAGAAAGTTCTAAGTAGGGAATGAAATTGTCCCTGGCATATTGCAGATCATGTAGAGCAAATTTGGAAGCTAATGCAACACAAGCATGTTCAATATCAGCACATACTAAGGGAGGGGAATCAATTGGCTGACTATCTAACTAATTTTGCAATTGACAATGGAGATTTTGTTTACACAAGTTTTCAGCAAATTGCAAACACAAGGAAGAAGGATAGTGAACAGTGATAAGTCTCAATGTCCATACATAAAGATAAGAGTGTTGAGAGAGTAACGCATCAAATCAAGTTAAGGTTTGCACGAAGAGAGGGAATACATAGAATTCAAGATTTCAGTAATGAACTTTCCAGATCCAAATCTGACAGTCATAATGAAGGACAAACCTAGTTTCCACGTGAATCTGACCTTCTTTGGAAGTTCATTACTGCAACAATTACAAAGAGGGGGTGAATTGAAACTAGAGGAAGATAAGATTAATGGTTGAGGAAGATCTTGGATGTGTACTCACTCATTTTTCAAAAGATCTGTGGATGATTCAGGATAACATATTAAAAGGGTCTCAGCTCCTATATAAGCGATTACAGCTGCAAACACAGTGAAAACAACAGGCAAGCTACAGCCTAATTAGCAGAGATCTCAGCGGTATCAGCACATAAGTGAAAAAGGAGCACTCAAGAAAGAAGAAGGAAGAGTTTAGCAGTAAGAAAATCAAAGGAAAAACCAAAAGTTTACTTCTGAAAGATGAATTTGAACTATTTATTAAACACTCAGGGAACGGAGTTGATGATCTAACATTGGAGCATGATGATCTGAGGATTCAACAGCAGATGTGCCAATTTTCACCTGAAACTTTGAAAGAGAGGCGGAGATTTAGGAAACAGGATGGATTTGGAAACCCTAGAGTAGTATATGTATGTTTTTAAGCATTTAGGGTGGGCCGGGTACTTTGTAGATCAGTTTGGGCAAGGGCCCGAATTTCTTTTGGATTTAAGATGGGTTGGTCCATCTATGTAGAAACAATTATGTTTTTGATTTTTCAATATTAATAAAATTCGAAAATTAAACCAAAAAAAATAAATCAAAATATGTTAGTTGTAGGTGTATCTGAATATATCTACCTTTGCAGTTGGATGAACTTTAGCGGATGGATGGATATAAACATCACTGCTGACGGTTGGAGTCTTCGAGCCATCCCCACTTGCCAAAAGATATGGTGAGGTGAATCTATACTGAGCCAGGTAGAGACCAGAGCATTTGAAAAAAATTCTAAAAAAAAAACTCATCCATCAACTGAAATCTTGACCTTTGAAACGGAAAGTCTGGGAGGATAAGCACCTTATGTGATTGACTTACCCTGGTGTTTTAATTTGCTCCCAGAAATTCATGGTTTCATAGGTATATAGTTGCATCTTCCCTTCAAGAGGTGCCAAAATATCTTGATCCAACCGTACAAAGTCTGTTGGAAGAATTCCTTCCAAATAAGCTCATATCAAGAAAGGAAAAGAAGGAACCAGACATCCTTTTTTCAGGTGCACTGTTACCTTTAAACTCTTTTTCCAATTCAAAGTATTATTCAGTAGAAAGATTAAATTTACTGATCCTATTTAAGAATCATAAACCTCGTTCATTTATTCTATATAATAAGGTTGTGACTGGGAGACCCATAATTCAGCTCTAGTAATAGTAGTCTGCAGCACCCTACTTGACCAATTTTTGCCAAGGTATCACCTAGAGCAGGTGATTTATTCATATAATCCTTTCAGATGAAGCTTATTTCAGGAGGTTACCGATAAGACCAGGTAACACGATTCAAGATAGTGGTGTACAACCACACAGTTCAATTATTCAGAAATTTATGGCATTGTCTGGTTGAGGAGAATGCATAATAAGCAGATTTTCGGTTTTTAAATCCTTAGAAGGATAATGATTCTAGTTTGTTTTTTGAGGTTATTCATTTTAATGGGATGATGTTACTTAAGTATCATATGTTCCCATAAGGTCACCTATTATTTTGAGCTATAAGGAAATAAAAGAGGTTACTGCTCACTGTTTTACCGGTAATTATTAAAAAATATTGCCCTAAGAAACTAAAGGTAAAAATTATGCCAGCACCTAAAACCTCTATCCTGAAAAGTGATTATCGCTACAACAGCTATAAAGTTTCACCTCATCTTACCCAAAATGCTGAGATAAATTAGTAATATAAATGTTAAATCTGGATGTGTGCAACATGACAACAAGGAGAAAGAAGCAACCATGTTTTTTAAGCAATTAAATAGAAGAATAAAATATCAAATTATAAACCTAGATACCATGTTGAGCTGCAACAGTGATATTGTAATAGGGGGTAATTGTAGATGAGATAGCTATTCTATGAAGGTAACACCAAAATGTTTATATTATGTAGTTGTACAGGGAATACCTGTTTGTTGGCTGAAAAGCTTCAAAGATGGATACACGCCTTAGGTTAGCTGCAACAGATGAGAAAATACTTCATACATCACCCCATATAGTACTATTATTTGGGACCAATCACTACATCAGTTGTAAGAAACTTGAAATCCACATTAGATTTGGTAGACATAATATTGGGCCAAGTCAATCACAACAGTGTTCAATTTCAGCAATTATGCTATATTAGTGTTCAAATTATCCCAATATGCTTCTAAGATGAAATGACATTAGAACGATGAGATCAAATAAAGCGACAGACCAAAAGTCATAGTTCTTCAAACATGAGGACACATATTCAAAGAAACCTCTAGTTATGATGCACAGACCAACCTCTGTCTTTTCTCTAAGTGGATACTTCTTGAATAGCATTGCAGATATCTGGTGTAAATACGTACACACCACAGTTGATGCGGTCACTCACATGCATTCCAGTCGTATTTAGGCAAGAATCCATGAGCATTAGTTTATTCAAGTAAAACCTAAGAGTAAGTTAATGTTGGATATGGACATACAAAAGTTTTAGGCTTTTCAATGTATTGCAACAGTTCATTAGTGACGGGGTCAGCGACCAATTCTCTAAATTCACTGACTGTCTCAGCTGACACCTACACATGGAAACTCAAACTAGACTTTTAACAGGCAGTAATCACATTAATAGATGTTAATAAGCTATAAAATAGCCAATATCATGTGTCCTAGACAAGCAGTTCGAGGGTACTTTCATCTACTTTGCTGACAAGAATGGTTCCCATTCCACTATATCTTATATGAGCCTCTGCAAGTTTGGAGCAACAGAAGGCAATTTTTTTTTTAAAAAATCAGAAATTCTAAACCACTACAGTGCTCTTTATTGCTTAGAAGTTGATCAAGAGAGGATATGATTAAAGGTAAAGAAGTGTGAGCGAAGTATAAAGAAGGAAAGAAAGAGCCAAATACCGAGCATCTCAAGCAGTGGAAAACTGCAGTAAACATCGTAGTTCAACAAATATATATGTGACTGCCAAATGAGATTAAATAACCACGTCAATGGTAATAAATAAGTATGATGAGGCAGTAGCCCCAGTTGTATTTTCAGATATTTTAGACCATAATTGGATCAATTCTTATGTTCCCAGTAACTAATTCTGTAGCTAGTTAGTCCAAGCAATTTATACATGATCATCACCGGAATATATATATATATATAAATATATAATCAAGAAGAGTGAATATACCAACCGGGTTGTCTTCCGTAAGTAGATCCCTAAAGTTGTAAAGACCTCTAGTTGAACCATGTGGTTTGTCCTCCTTTAGGTATCTAGTAACAATACGTTCAATAGAGACATCAATTAGCTCCAATATTTAGAAGTTTAGAAAATTCACTGCACGTATAAGCAGGATAGTAATGTAACCTGACAGGAATACATAGTTCATTTGAGATTGAAGAGAAATATATCGCAAATTCACGCTCCTCATAGAACCCAATGAGGTAGATCTATGCTAGATTAGGAATCTGAAAAGCCATAGTACAGATCATTAGCTAGTTATTGGCTTTTATGCCAAAATTCACTTTCAAACTTAACATTATAGATTAATCTTCTCTTATCGTTGAACACTGCACTTGATAATAAGAAGAATGCTTGTTTAGATTTGGTTTTGATGTATGTGCCATATTAATCAGGAATTTGATAATAGATAACTGTTAGTTGATTATCTTTATGGTACCAAGAGTAGTATTATTGATTTAGATAGTGCGATAGTATGAGAATAAGAATAAAGACACAGAAGCAACGAAAAAATAGTGAACCAACAAAAGCGACAGTTTTAATCACATCACTTTCCCAAATGTGCTGCTAGTTTTTGATTATGGAGGAGCCCTAAAGTTGCACTTTGCCAACCAAATTATCTGTTACATACTGTAAGTTGACAAGTATCTTCCTTGCTTTTAGCTGAAAATACCAAGCTTATCACAAATCACTTGAGCGCCATAACAAAAATACCCTCTCTGTAATGTCATTATTCTGATAGATGGATCTTCTTAGATACAATTTACACCCATATATTCTTTTCTATTTTATTTCGTATCTATTTTGTTATCTTTTAAACTCAATATTTCAATCTTTCCACACTGTATGTTTAGAGGCGAATATATAACATGAAATTAAGAATCTAAAATACCCAAAAGCAAGGATTCAAAAGAATATAAGGAAAAATAACTAAATAAGAATAGACAAAAATTAAAAGATAGAACAAACCTGAAGTTTAACCCGTTGTGACACTTTAGAATATGATAGACAGAGAGAGAGAGAGAGGAAAATCAATGATTCTAGATAGATATTGTGGAAAGTGAGGGACATTACTGAACAAGACATTACTGAATTACGTTAGAGTGAAGAAAACAAGCATCATACCTGAGAAGTCTTGTTGCTGTTTGAATCCAAGATTGGAGTTGCGTTTGAGAGCTTGAGAAGGAAAAAGAGGAAGATGTGTGAATGTGAAAGGAAAGTGGGAGAAAGGAACAAAGAGATAAGGAATGGAGTGTTCAGGGAACGTTGAGAAAACTTTTGGAAAATAGCTCAAAGACGGATTTGCCCTTCAACTAAATGACAAATTTGATCGTCCAATTACTTATTCTTCTATATAGTAGAAAAGAAATCCATGCATCATCTATGTATCTATCTATTTATCTTTCTATCAATCTATATATTCTAATGTTTGATATAATTATTTAGTCAGTGATGTGACGGTTTTTTCTGGTGTTAAATTTTTTTCCCCATAGAGTTCATAAATTTCTATAGCCAAATATTTGATAAAAAGTAAAAATACTTATTTTTGAAAAATTTAGAGGATTAAAATTATTCATGATTGTATTCCCATAGAGATTAGTTTTGAACAGACCTACACCCAAAAATAAATGACTCTTTTCAATTTATATATACCTACAGTAACAGTCTCATGGGTCGTAAGTTTTATGAATAGAGTCATCAATATTGATCATGCTCGCTGTATAGGGGTGGGGCTATGATATTTTAAGCCTATTTAAGAATAGAGTTTTTTAACCCGACCCAAATAAGCTCATTGGCCAGTGGGACTTGAAAAATATGGGTTGGGTTGACCCGTGGGGCAAACAAAAATGATTAAAAAATAGAATAGAATTTTAAAAATTATAACATGAAATTACATGGAATTACGTCAATAATGGGTGATTTTGGATTTTTGATCTCCATAAGAAAAGTCTTTAAAGACTATTCTTCCTTCTTTTTTATGCTAGTACAAGTACATTTTTTTCCCTCTACACCTCAATTTTTTAAAAACTTTTCTCAACTTCTATTTTAATTTTTTTACCTTAATTTTTATTTTTTTCTTGTTTTAATTCATTTGTCTCAACCTTTATATTTTTTTTACTTTTATTCTCTTTTTTTTTTTTTTTTAAAAATTTTTTTTTTTTTTTCTTTTCTTTTTTTTTTTTTTTTAATTCATTGGTCTAAATCTTTATTTTTTATTTTATTTTACTTTTTATCATTTTTCATTTCTCATTTTTTCTTTTTCATTTTTCTCAAACTTTATTTTTTTCATTTTTGTTTATCTCAATCTATTTTCTTCTTTTGTTTGGTTATTTATTCTTCTCTTTTTTCTTAACCTTTATTTTTTTCTTATATTTTTTTTTCTCAATCTCTTTTTTTATTTCTCTATTTTATTTGTTCCCATTTTTATTTTTTCTCAACCTTTACAATATTTTGCTAATAAATAAAAAGTTGGATAATCCGCAAAGGAATCTTCTTTTTTTGACATCAAAGCAAATTTAAGGGTATAACTTGTTGTTAGGTAGTCCTTTGAGATAAATCTTGCCTCTAAGAAAAAATTTATAGAACAACCCATACATAAGGACACAATGTGGCAGTGTCAAAGTCTTGCTTGTGGAGCATAACTTGTTGTTTGAAAATCCCTGAGTTAAGTCTTGCTTTTAAGGAAAGAGTTATAGAACATTTCATAAATCAAGAAGCAATATGGTAGTGTCAACACTTGTAGGTGTAACTTATTCTTTTGGGAGGTTCTTGGACTAAGTCTTGTCTTAGAGAAAAGACTAGTAGAGTATCACATAAATCAAGACACAATATGATAGTATCAACTCTTGTCCATGAGGCGTAACTTGTCGGCTAAGTCTTGCCTCTAAAGCAGGAGTTATAGAATATCTCATAAATTAAGACACGATGTGGTAGTGCCAACTCTTGCCCGTGGGGTGTAACTTGTTGTTCGAAAGTCCTTGTACTAATTCATTTCTCTAAGGCAAGAGTTATAGAAAATCTCATAAATTAAGACATAATATGGTAGTGTCAACTCTCACTCATGGGGCAACACTTGTTGTTTGAAAGTCCTTGATTTATAAAACATCTCCTTGATTTATAAAACATCTCATAAATCAAAACATAATGCGATAGTGTCAACTCTTGCCCATGGAGCGTAACTTGTTGTTTAAAAGTCTTTGGGTTAAGTCTTGTCTCTAAGGCAAGGGTTATAGAACATCTCATAAATCAAAACATAATGTGTTAGTGTCAACTCTTACGTATGGGGCATAACTTGTTGTTTGAAAGTCCTTGATTTACAAAATATCTCATAAATCAAGACATAATGTGATAATGTCAAATCTTGCCCATGGAGCGTAACTTGTTGTTTAAAAGTCCTTGGGCTAAGTCTTGCCTCTAAGACAAAAGTTATAGAACATCTCATAAATCAAAACATAATGAGATAGTGTCAGCTCTTACCCATGGGGCATAACTTATTATTTAAAAATCTTTGAGTTAAGTCTTGTCTCTAAGACAAGATTTATAGAATATCTCATAAATCAAAACACAATATGGTAATGTCAATTCTTGCCCAAAGTGCATAACTTGTTGCTTGAAAGCCATTGGTCCAAGTCTTGCATCTAAGAGAAGAGTTATAAAACATCTTAAGTCAATACACAATGTGGTGGTGTCAACTCTTGCTCATGGGGCATAACTTGGTGTTTGATGGTCCTTGGGCTGAGTCGTACCTCTAAGACAAGAGTTATAGAGCATTTCATAAGTAAAAATACAATGTGTTAGTATTGACTCTTGTCCAATATACGTAACTTGTTTGAAAATTCTTGGGATAAGTCCTGCCCCCGAGGCAAGAGTTGTAGAACATCTCATAAATGAAGCTATAATGTGGTAGTGTCAACCCTTTTACATGGGAAATAATTTGTTGTTTGAATGTCCTTGAGCTAAGTCTTGCCCCTAAGAAAAGAGTCGTAGAATATCTTATAAATGAAAACATAATGTAGTAGTATCAACTCTTACCCGTGGGGAATAATTTATTGTTTGAAAGTCCTTGAGTTAAGTCTTGCCTCTAAAAAAAGCATTGTAGAACATCTTATAAATGAAGACATAATGTGGTAGTGTTAACTCTTACTCATGAAACATAATTTATTGTTTGAAAGTCTTTGAGCTAAGTCTTTCCTCTAGGGCAAGCGTTGTAGAACATCTCATAAATGAAATCATAACGTGGTAGAGTCAACTCTTGTCAGTGGGGCATAATTTGTTATTTGAAAGTCCTTGAGTTCCTGCCTCTAGGGTAAGAGTTATAGAACATCTCATAAATCAAAACACAATGCGATAGTGTAAACTCATACCCATGAAACGTAACTTCTTATTTGAAAGTCACAAGTCTTGCCTCTACAATGTGGTAGTGTCAACTCTTACTCATGGAGTGTAACTTGACAGAAGAAATTGAAGAAAAGGGAAAATAAAAATTGCAACAATGAAGAAAATAAAAATATTTTTTAAAAAATCAAAGAAATAAAAGAAAATATAGAAGTTGAGAAAAAAAAAAAAAAAAAAGGTTGAGAAAAAACAAAAATACAGATTGAGAAAATTTTAAAAAGAAAAAAAAAGAGAAAAAAAATAAGAATCAAAGAAAAATTAAGGAGAAAAAATTAAAAAAATAAATAAAAGTTGAGTAAGAGAAAAGAAAAAAAGTAAGGGTTGAGAAAAAATAAAAAGAAAACAACAAAAATAGAAATTAAAGTAAAATAAAAAAGAGATTTTTTTTAAAATAGGAGTTGAGAGGAGAAAAGGAAAAAAAGTATGGACTGAGAAAAACTAAAGAGAGAGAGAAGAAAAGATAAAAATTAAAGTAAAAAAAATGTTGAAAGATAAATAAGTATGGAGTTGTTAAGAAACATTGGAGATATTGAGGGGCAAATAGGTAATTGTGCTATATATATATAAAAAAAAGGGAAGCTGGTTTTATCAGAACATTCTTATGAGGGACAAAAAACACTGCCACCCATTTTAAGGGTCCTTTATGTGGTTTACCTTATAGAAGAGTTCAAACTCAAAGTCTATTTGGACCATTATGGATATTTAAATATTAATTATGTTTATAAAATATATGAATAATTAAAATACAAAATATAATTTTTTGTAAGGAATTAAATGTTTGATGAAGATGACGTGGCGATGTTGAACACGTCATAAGTGCCATCAGAGTTTGTTTTTTTAAAAGTTCATTTTCACTTTTAATGGACTAAATATTGATATTTCTTTGTGTTTTATTATGATCAATTAAAACATAATGAGACCAATATTTCTATTTATCTAGATATATTATTACTCATTAACTGTTTGGTTTATTTTCTAACATCTCAATTTAGTTTGAATTTGACATCAAAAGTTATTCAATTTAACAGATTATTATGATTTTTTGGGTAAATTTGAGACTTGATTAACAAGTACTAACTTGAGAAAATTGAAGGAAAGGTATCTTTTAAATCTTGAAAGAAGCATTGGTGACATTGACCAACTTAAAGGGTCAAACATAATTAAAAAATTTGATTAGGTTAATTGTGGACTTAATTAATATTTTCTAAACTTTTTAATCTTTTCAAAAATACAAATTAACCCACACCCACAAAACTTTCCTCTCTCTGCATATCAATCTCTCTTTTCTCTTTCTCTCTCGATAGTTTCTCTCTCTAACTTCTCCCAACCAATAACTTTCCAAATTTCTCCCTTCAATCTTGTGCAACTTCAACCTCTACAACTAATAGTTTTGAGTTCTTGCCCGTTCCTTTTTTTTATTTTCAACCGTCAGTCGACGTGACAACATTCTCCAGCGACAACAACTTCGAGTTCTTCATCGTTTTTTTATTTTCACAGGTAAAAGATTAGGGCTTTTAAGTTATGACGAAAATGAGAAACTTGATTTGTTGGTGTTTGTTATTTTTTAATTTTTTTGTTATTTTTTTAATGTTTGTTATTTTGTAATTGAATTTCTCATTTGGATGTATCTGTTACTGTTGTTTTTTAACAATGGATAAAACATGTAATGTGAATCCAACAGATGAGTAATTTGTTGCAACATACATACTAATCTGTTGCACAGATTAGTAATCTGTTGCAACATATATGCCTAATATATTGCGCAGATTAGTAATCTATTGTAACATTTATGACTATCTGTTGCGAGATTAGTAATATATTGCAACATATATGACTAATCTGTTGCAACATATATGACAAATTTGTTGCAATAAATGAGTAATCTATTGCAACATATATGACTAATCTGTAACAACATATATGACTAATTTGTTGCAACAGATGAGTAATCTGTTGCAACGTATATGACTAATTTATTACAACAAATGAGTGATCTGTTGCAATATATATGACTAATCTGTTGCAATAAATTACTCATCTATTGGATTTATTTTATAGTGTTGTAACATGAATCCAACATATGGGTCATATGTTACAACAGATTAGTTATATATTACAACAGATTACTTACTTATTGTAATAGATGACTCATATGTTGGATTCATATTGCAGGTTCTATCCATTGTAGCAGTAGCAAATACACCAAATGAGAAATTCAACATAAATCATAATTTTACTTACAAAATAAGCCATGAAGTAATGTCCAAGTGATATACAAACAAAATTTGACCTAAATTTTTTTTCAAAAATTTCAACAGGGGCATAACGAATAAGTAAAACACATGAAAAATTTCATGAAATAGGTAAAGAAGACAAAAATAATATACCATACATCAAATGCAAAAGGATCAAGGGGACAAACGTTTGAGTTCTCCTAAAAACGTTCAAGTTTCCTAGTATTTTAATTGCTTTCTAATAGTTGATCCATTTGTTACAACAGATTTTCTATCTGTTTGATAATTTCCAACAGATGAATTATCTGATGCAATATGTTAGTCAACTGTTGATTTAAATTAAGCAATTATTAGTAATAACTAAATTGATTTAGCTAAAATTAAAGAAGTCTCTACGACAATGGAACAAACATTTGTGTTCTCCTAAAAATATTTGAGTTCCCTAGTATTTTAATTATTTTCCAACAAATTATCTATTTGTTGCAACAAGTTAGTCACCTATTACAATAGATGTTTATAACAGGTTAGTCATTTGATTATTCAAATTAAGCAATTATTAATAATAACTAAATTAATTTAATTAAGATTGAAGACAAGTCTTTAATACAAGACCTTAGACAAGGGGACAAATGTTTGAGTTCTCCTAAAAATATTTGAGCTTTAGTATTTTAAATTGTTTTTCAACATATATCTTGTCTATTTAATAATTTCCAATAGACGAGTCATATGTTGCAACAATTTGGCCATCTGTTGCAACAAATTTCTATATTTGTTTGATAATTTTCAATAGATGAGTTAGCTATTGCAACAGGATAGTCATCTGTTGCAATAGATGTCTATATCTGTTTGGTCATTTTCAACAAATGTCTTTAACTGTTTGGTCTTTTCCAACAGATTACTCATCTATTGCAACATGTTATTCATTTATAAGTCATTATTAGTAATAACTAATTGATTTAACTAAAATAAAATATGAATTAATAAGTTCAATTACAGTTTTAATTAATCTCATGGTAATTACACGATAAGCTAAGTATGTTCGTCTTGAGTAGAGTGATCAATTGACCAATTTTATTTGAAATGATTCAAACTAATCCATCATTAGAAATAACTATATTGATTTAACTAAAATTAAAGATGAATTAGTAAGTTCAATTAGGATTTCAATTAATCTCACGGTAAAAATGGTGTATTGATAAATGATGATTTGTTATTATTTCTATTGAATAAATCTTTCTATTGATTTATTTTTTCAATAAATAAATAATCTGTTGCAACAAATGAATAATCTGTTGTAACAGATGAACCATATGTTGCAAAAATGAATCAATTACTCCAACAGATAAGTCATATGTTGTAACAGAAGGGTCATTTATTGTAACAGATGGATCATATATTGCAACAAACAGATCATTTGTTGGAAGAACTCAAGGGTCATGACTTTTTGATCATTTAATTAAAAAAATAATTCGTAAATAAATAATATGAAAAAATATGATAAACACAATTTTGTAGCTATTTAATTTAAATAACTAAAATACCAAAAAGATGAAAAGTTATGGCTTTTCACCTTTTTTATATTTAAATCTATTTTTTAATTTAAATAATCGAAAAGTCACCAAGTTCGATTTAATTAAAAGATATATTATTAAAAAAAGGTGAACGACCGTGATTTTTTGCCTAACACACTGCACTACTGTAACGCCCCGAAATTGGATCCCGAGACGTCACACGGTGCTTAAGGTTACAAGTGATCCCAAGCTAACCCTTCATCTGGCATAACCCAAAGCAACTGAATAAAATACATAAAATAGAAGGAATAGTGCGAAAACAACCCATAACTTAGTCTGACCAACATGAAAGTAAATTTACACGGTCACAATTCTGCTCATATATATACAAATCTGAAACTGAATACACTGACTACTAGTGACTGTCTATGAAGCCTCTACTAGCATTGACCAAAGATAGCCGGGTCATGACTCCCAACTACCCCTACTCAATACGACTGAATACAGAAAATACAATACACCTCAAATCTGAACAACTCAAGTCCCTAAATCAAAAGGACTAATCACCTGCCGATCGAGAGCTGCGACCCAGCTGAACGTGATATGTGCGCTACAGCTTGTACCTACATTTTGGTAAGAATGTAGCCCATGGAAATATGTGGGTCAGCACTTTGAAATGTACTGAGTATGTGGGGGTACATGCAACAATATAAATAGTATAATCAATTTCATGAAAACATGCATACGGACAATGATGACTCACTTGGCTTGAGTTATATCAAATCATACTTTTCGTAAATTCATAATAAACCGTTCATATGATAAAATCTCATAATCCACATAAATCATTATAAATCATAAATTATAATAAATCATCCTAAATCATCATAAATTATCATATCGTCAAAATTATCATAGGTAATTATAAATCATCATAAATGACCATAAAACATCATAAACATCTCAACTCTTTGACTCAAATCTCGGAGTGACTCGATAATCAAGAAACTTAATTTTATAGACACAGAAGTTTTCTATAACCGATAACCCCACATGAGCTACGTCAAATACCAACGTTTGAAACCCTCGTTGGCGGGAGCGTCATACTCTTTGCCAGGGAGTACGACCTTAAAACTGCAATAATCACAATCGGGCTCTCTGGCCAATAATATCATCATCAAACAACCCTACGGTGGCACATAGGTTTGGGGAAATACCAAATTTGCCTCTCGGTGCTAAGTACTACTCCCCAACAAGCTCAAAACGCATTAGAAAATCAACCACAATATCACAAGGGTCTATCATAAAGACCAAATCAAATCTCTTTCTCATTTATCAAATCATATCAATTTGTGAATTCCTAACTCAACACATTTTAGCTCAAAACATTTTAATCTTCCTCAACATCAACAAGGTATCAATGCATTAAACCATAATCGACTCGACATTTAAACAAGGATATGAAGACTCAATATGTAATATTTTCAATAATTTAACTCATCAAAACCATCCGAAAAATATTAAGACTCATTGCAACTTCGATATCAATATATCCAATAACTCAAATCGTCATAAGGAAGCTCAAAATTTGACACATGGCTTGAAAACACTTGGAAATACCAATAATTCATTCTTGAACTTAAAACGTGGATACATGTTCAAAATATATCAATTCTTGATAGAAACACCAAGAATCCCAATATTAGATCTCAATTCATAGAATAAAAATAGTCAAATACTCATGTGATTCAAAAACTTACAATTCAAATCGTTATAAGTTCATAATCGAATTATTTAGACATAATTCAACTTACAGAACCATATGAATCCATTAAATAATTATAATTGGCAAGCTTGAACAATTTACATATATACATAATCAAAATCTCATGGTAGAATATCTTGGAAATAAATTCATTTGCCAAACTCATAATAATCCATAATAAAAATTAAAGATACGGGTACAAGAATGGAAGAATTATTCTTGTTCAAAGCCCCACATACCTAAAAATGGAAGATGAATATGAACTTCCGACTTCGGAAATTTATTCACAAAAATAAAGGGTGCTTCTCGAAGCCCTTAACATGATCAACTCGAATCCCAAATCAATTTGAAATTTCTACGGTTCAATCAAGAGACATAGAAGGATGAAATTTGGAGTAGTAGGGTTGGGGTTTGAGCCTTAGGAAATTTTGGAGAAAAATGAGCTATTGAATGCTCTTAATGGACTTAAATCCATGGTTTACTCGGATAGATTGGAGTGGGTATGACCAAAATACCTTTAAAAATCAAATAATGTCAAATCTGTCCTTTGGTGGACTATTTTGATAGGTTGAAGTAGATCGACCATAACTTTTTGCTCCGATGGACAAATTGGATGAAACCAATTTCATTGGAAAGAGGACTCTCGGAGCTTTCTGTTGATATTTAGTAGCTCACCCAGATCATTATGTACAAGAAGTTATGATAATTTAAAGTTGACCCTAAAATTCGCCTGGCCTCAGTAATTTTTTCCTGCACATTTACTGTTCACCACTATTCACGGTTAGATCGGAATGATTATAACTCATCGCTCGAGTGTCCGTTTTGTATGATCCACATATAGTTGAAAAGCTTATTCGATGCTCTACGGGATGACGGACCGCATATCCAGAAATTCCACACAAAAAATTATTAATCACGATAAAGAATAGAATTCAACACATTTTCGTCCGAGATCTTAACGGACTCTTGGAAAGATAAAAAGGCTTTAACGACTCGACATATTTGGGAGTGAAGTATTTAACAGGAAAACTCGGCGTATCACAACTACTCACTCATTCAATCTTTTATAAATAGGTCTCTTCAGCTCTATCTCTTGCATCTTGTCTTGCATAAAATTGCCATTATATCTTCAACCACTTCTCTTTCAAAATAAATTTCTTGTTCGTCCGTTGAGGTATGTTTTATTTTCTTGTTCTAATATGAAAATTATTAACATGCATCTATTTTTTAGTTATGTTTCACATTTTTTAAACTACCAGTTGGTACTATATGTGGTTTAGTGTTTTACGTTATTTGTTCATGCATGTTTTAGATATGACTGATTTGATTTGGTACATGGCGATTCTGCTTGACACCGGGTAGGAACTTGAAATGCTGGTTCATGAACTCGAGTGAGAGTTGGGCGCCGCGACAGCAAGGGTGCTTCGTGGGATTCGAAGGCTGCGATGTTTGCTACCCAATGGATTTCTGATTGACAATAATAATTATTATTATCATTATTAGGTTATAGATTTTTTTATCATTTATAATTTATTTTATCGGATCTACGTAATGTTGTAAATATTTTTTATGTAATGAATGAGAAAATCTTTATTTGATCGTCTGAGTTTATTTTTATTTTTTTTCATTCTACCTATTTTTTAAATATGTTGAGAGGTGTAGGTTTTTGAGCATTCGGGAGTGAAAAAGGTCAATTACAAGAAAAAAAGTGTTTGGTTGAGAGCAAGGTCATAGACTAAAATTAAATGACAACATAAGATTATTTACTATTACAACAAAATTAAAGATAGATTGATAATAGATGACCCATCTATTACAACAGATAGGTAATCTATTGGAAATGACCAAGTAGATAAAGACATCTATTGCAACAGATTGATTGTCTATCGTAACAAATTAGTAATATGTTAAAAATGATCAGACAGATAAAGACATCTGTTGCAACAGATTAGTCATCTATTGCAACAAATTAGTAATCTGTAGGAAATAACAAATAGATAAAGTCATATATTGCAACAGATTGGTCATCTGTTGGAAATGATCAACAGATAAAGACATTTGTTACAATAAATGACCAATCTATTGCAACATATGTGTATATCTGTTTGATAATTTTCAATAGATGACTCATCTGTTGCAACAAGTTAACTCTGTTGCAATAGGTTATATACTTAAATGATCAGGTAATTACTATGAGATTAATTGAAATTGTAACTATTAAATCAATTTAGCTATTACTAATAATGGCATAATTTGAACCATTTCAAATAAAATTAGTCAATTGATCACTCTACTCAAAACGAACATACTAAATGATCGTGTAATTAATATAAGAATAATTAAAATCATAATTGAACTTATTAATTCATCTTTAATTTTAGTTAAATCAATGTTGTTATTAATAATAATGTCTTAATTTGAATTATTTAAAAAAAAATTGGTCAATTAACACTTTACTCAAGACGAATACACTTAGATGATCATGTAATTACTATAAGATTAATTGAAATGGTAATTAAATTATAAAATCACATCTTTAATTTTAGTTAAATCAATATAGTTATTTCTAATTATGGCTTGGTTTGAATCGTTTCAAATAAAATTGGTCAATTGATGACTCTACTCAGGACGAACACACTTAGTCGATCATGTAATTATCATGAGATTAATTGAAAGAGTAATTGAACTTATTAATACTAGTTAAATCAATTTAGTTATTACTAATATAATGGTTTAATATGAATCAATAGATGACTAAGATGTTGCAAAAAATGAGTAATTTGTAGAAAATGACCAAACAGATAAAGACATCTATTGCAACAAATTAGTAATCTATTGGAAATAACAAATAGATAAAGTCATATGTTGCAAATAGATTGGTCATCTGTTGGAAATGACCAATAGATAAAGACATGTGTTATAACATATGACTAATCTATTGCAACATATGTGTATATTTGTTTGATAATTTTCAATAAATGACTCATCTGTTATAACAGGTTAAATCTGTTGCAATAGGTTATACACTTAAATGATCATGTAATTACTATAAGACTAATTGAAATGTAATTATTAAATCAATTTAGCTATTACTAATAATGGCTTAATTTGAATCATTTCAAATAAAATTAGTCAATTGATCACTCTACTTAGAATGAACACACTAAGCTGATTGTGTAATTAATATGAGAATAATTGAAATCATAATTAAACTTATCAATTCATCTTTAATTTTAGTTAAATCAATGTAGTTATTACTAATAATATCTTAATTTAAATCATTTCAAATAAAATTGGTCAATTAACACTTTACTCAAGACGAATACACTTAGATGATCATGTAATTACTATTAGATTAATTGAAATCATAATTAATATTATCAATTAATCTTTAATTTTAGTTAAATAACTTAATTATTACTAATAATTGCTTGATTTTAATTAATTCAAATAAAATTGGTCAATAGATCATTCTACTTAAGACGAAACACTTAGTTGATCATGTAATTACTATAAAATTAATTGAAATTATAAGTCAACTTACTAATTCATCTTTAATTTTAGTTAAATCAATATAATTATTTCTAATTATGGTTTGGTTTTAATTATTTCAAATAAAATTGGTCAATTGATCACTCTACTCAGGACAGACACACTTAATTGATAGTATAATTACCATGAGATTAATTAAAATAGTAATTGAACTTATTAATTCATGCTTAATTCTAGTTAAATAAATTTAGTAATTACTAATATAATAGCTTAATATAAATCAATAGATGACTAACATATTGCAAAAGATGAGTAATCTATTAAAAATGACTAAATAGATAAAGACATCTGTTGGAAATGACCAAACAGATAAAGAAATCTGTTGGAAATGACCAAACAAATATAACATATGTTGCAACAGATGACTAACCTGTTGCAATAAATGACTTATCTATTGAAAATTATCAAACAAATATAGACATCTATTACAACAGATAACTAAGTTGTTGCAACAGATGACTCATCTGTTGAAAATTATCAAACATATAGGATATATGTTGGAAAATAATTAAAAATACTAAAGCTCAAATATGTTTAAGAGAACTCAAATGTTTATCCCTTTGTAAGGTCTTGCCTTTAATTTTAGTTAAATCAATTTAGTTATTACTAATAATTGCTTAATTTAAATCATTTTAAATAAAATTTATCAATTGATCATTCTATTAAGGACGAATACATTAATTGAAATTGTAAGTGGACTTATCAATTCACCTTTAATTTAGTCAAAATCAATTTAGTTATTACTAATAATGACTTAATTTGAATCATTTCAAATAAAATTGGTCGATTGATCACCCTCCTTGAGACGAATACACATATTTGATCATGTAATTACTATGAGATTAATTGAAATTGTAAGTGAATTTATCAATTCATCTTTGATTTTAGTTATCAATTTTGTTAGTACGAATAATGGCTTAATTTGATTCATTTCAAATAAAATTGGTTAATTGATCACTCTACTCATGACAAATACACTTAGTTGATCATTTAATTACTATGAGATTAATTGAAATTGTAAGTTTATCTTTAATTAGTTATTACTAATAATGACTCAATTTGAATTATTTCAAATAAAATTGGTCGATTGATCACTCTACTCGGGATGAATACACTTAGTTAATCATGTAATTACGATGATATTAATTGAAATTGTAAGTGAACTCATTAATTCATGTTTAATTTTAGTTAAATAAACATAGTTATTACTAATAATGGCTTAGTTTGAATCATTTAAAATAAAATTGGTCAATTAATTATTCTACTAAGGATGGAACACTTAATTGATCATGTAATTACTGAGATTAATTGAAATCGTAATTGAACTTACTAATTCATCTTTAATTTTAGTTAAATCAATATAGTTATTTCTAATAATGGTTTAATTTGAATTATTTCACATAAAATTGGTCAATTAATTATTCTACTCAGTACGAAATACTTAATTGATCATGTAATTACTATGAAATTAATTGAAATCATAATTGAACTTACTAATTCATGCTTGATTTTAGTTAAATCAATATAGTTATTTCTAATGATGACTTAGTATGAATTATTTCAAATAAAATTGATCAATTGATCACTCTACTTAGGACGAACATACTTAGTTGATTGTGTAATTACCATGAGATTAATTAAAACTCTAATTGAACTTATTAATTCATATTTTATTGTAGTAATCAATTTAGTTATTACTAATAATGACTTAATGTGAATCAATAGATGACTAACAAGTTACAACAGATGAGTAATCTATTGAAAATGACCAAATAAAATGAGTAATCTGTTGGAAATGACCAAACAAATAAAAATATTTGTTAAAAAAGACCAAACAGATATAAACATCTGTTGCAACAAATGACTCACTTGTTGAAACAACTAATTCATCTGTTGAAAATTATCAAACAGATATAGACATTCATTGCAACAGATGACTAAGTTGTTGCAACATATGACTCATCTATTGAAAATTACTAAATAGACAAAATATATGTTGAAAAGCAATTTAAATTACTAAAGCTCAAATGTTTTTTAGGATAACTCAAACGTTTCCCCTTTTGTCTAAGGTCTTGTCTTCAATTTTAGTTAAATCAATTTAATTATTATTAATAATTGCTTAATTTGAATCAACAAATGACTAACCTGTTATAAGCATTTATTGCAACAGATGACTAACTTGTTGCAATAAATCGGTGATCTATGGAAAAATAATTAAAATACTAGGGAACTTAAACATTTTAAGGAGAACTTAAATGTTTGTCCCATTGTCTTAAAGACTTGTCTTTAGTTTTAGCTAAATCAATATAGTTATTACAAATAATTGCTTAATTTGAATCAACAAATGACCAACATATTGCAACAGATGATTCATCTGTTTAAAATTATCAAACAGATAGAAAATCTGTTATAATAGATGGGTCATCCATTAGAAAACAATTAAAATACTCAGGAACTTAAATGTTTTTAGGAGAACTCAAATGTTTGTCCCATTGATCCTTTTGCATTTGATGTATGATACACTATTTTTGTCTTCTTTACCTGTTTCATGAAATTTTTCATATGTTTCACTTATTCGTTGTGCCCTTATTAAAATTTTTGAAAATTTTTCGGTCAAATTTTGTTCGTATATCACTTGGACATTACTTCATAGGTGATTTTGTAAGTATAATTATGATTTTTGTTGAATTTTTTTTGGTATATCTACTACTGCTATGATGGATAGAACCTGCAATATGAATTCAACATATGAGTCATTTGTTGCAATAAGTGAGTAATCTGTTGTAACATATGACTAATCTGTTGCAACAAATGACCCATCTGTTGAATTCATATTACAATACTATAATACGAATCCAACAGATGAGTAATCTGTTGCAATAAATTAGTCATATATATTACAACAGATTACTCATCTGTTGCAACAGATTAGTCAATATGTTGCAACAGATTAGTTAATATGTTGCAACAGATACTCAGCTGTGCAACAAATTAGTCATATATGTTGTAAAAGATTACTCATCTGTGCAACAGATTACTTATCTATTGGATTCACGTTATATGTTTTATCTATTATTGAAAAAATAGCAGTAGTAGATACACCCAGATGAAAAATTTAATTGAAAATTATAATTTTACTTACTAAAATCACCTATTAGTAATTTTCAAGTGATATATGAATAAAATTTGATCTAAAGAAATTTGATCAAGTAGCAATAGTAGCGGTAACAACAATGTTCAACAACTAGAAGATGATAATGATGAACAAGAAGTGATGATAATGAAGAACAAGATGATGATAATGAAGAAGAAGATGATGAATAAAGCAACAACAATGAACAACAAAAATTACGAAGAAAGAGAAAACTCCAATAAATGAGAAGAGAGAGAAACGTGCTTTTTTTTCCTCAATTTCCAGTTGTATTAGTTTTTACATTGGATCAAAGTATAAATTAAAAAACTTGTGGGTTATTTTCAAACTTTTCATACTTTCTTAATCCTTAATAAAGTAATTGTCACCTCCACTCAATTATTAAGACGTGTGTCACCCATACCTTATTTTAAACTCTTTTGTCATCTAGAGCCCAAAGCCCCTACTAACTTCATGTAATATTATATTGTAAATATTCTTGTGTCACCCATACCTTATTTTAAACTCTTTTGTCATCTAGAGCCCAAAGCCCCTACTAACTTCATGTAATATTATATTGTAAACATTTATGTAATTAATATTCTAAAATTTAAATTAACATTATAAAAATAATATATTTTAAAAAGTGGGTTGGCCGGTGGAGGCCCATAGCCCACAGTATGATGGGTTGGACTTGCTATTTTCTAGCCTGTCATATTAATGGGCCAGCCCGGCCTAGCCCATCAAACTTCAAAGCTCAGTGGGCTAGCCCGGATGGGCTGAGTTGACCCGTATTGACAACTCTACTCATGAATCTATGGGGTGTATCACTCATATCTTCAATTTTATAATTTTTATATTAAGAAAACAGGCAATAGTTAGATTTTCAATAATTCTGTAAAAAAATTTAAACAAATAATTAATAATATAGAAAAAATATTATGATTATTTTCTAGGAATATTGCTTCTTTATTTATATTTAGAGAAATGATAACATAAAATATATTTTTAGAATAATAGAAATCAAAATTAACATCTGGGGAATATGCTTTTACGTCCTAAATTTTAGTGCTTATCCCTTATAGAATCATTTGCATCCAGAAGCCTTTTTGATACGTTTCATTTCGAGACTTGCCTCGAAAACTTCTTTGAAAACTTTGCAGTGACATTTTGTATTGATGCTAATGCAACATAATATTCTTTAGAGAAAAGATATTAAAATACCCTTAAACTTGTCCGTCCAACTTACTTTAACCATTTAACTTTATAGCCATTTAAATACCCGTTTAATAACGTTAATGTGAATTATATACCACCTTACAAATATAATACCACTCTCTCAATAGGATGTGTATCTCACACTCGCCATATCATTGCCACATTGCCGCCACGTTGAAGTCATAAAAAAATATTTAAAAAAATTTATGAATCCACATAGACAACACATGAAGGCCCATAAAAATCATAAGTAATAGACTATCAAATATACGTGACATACACTTTCTGTGTGAAGTTTTCATCTTAATGAATCAAAACTGTTTGTAAAATGCTACTTTTCTTTCTGCAATAAGTAAGAGTACCTTTTCTTATCATACATCCTTATAAATGAATGATTCAAAAAAATATGACACCTAAGCTAGTCCCCCTGCTCTGTTTATTCAAAGATAGAGCTACACATCATAAGAAAAAACCCCAAAAATAGAAAGAGAAAGAAGTCAACTAAAAAATAAGAAATACTGCTAGATGACAACCTAATCGAGTACGTTATAATTGAGATTCTGCCGTTGCTGCGCCCGAAGAGGAACCGTCCTTGGGAGCACACGGAGAACTGCCAAATAACCTTTTAAGAGTTGAAGGCCACCTCACTTTTTATTCTACAACCTCCTCCCCAACTCACTCCATGGAACCCCACAATAACTCTTTCTCAAATCTCCTCCAATTTCTCCTCTCTTTATCCCTAATAAGCCACTAAGAACCCAACAACGTTGTAGCACTTCCACTCCAATCACCTCTATGTTTATTGGCATAGTTGAATAAATTGATCGAATTAAGCACCTGGGTTATGATAAAATCGACAGTTCACCATTATAATCCAAGCTAAACTCATTCTTGATGACATCAATCTTACCGATAGTATTTCCGTCAATGATATTTATTTAATGGTGGATGTTTTTAATTCTTTTTTTTTGAATGTCACGTCAGTATAAGGGGTGATATTAATTTACTTGAAAGTTATTTAGGGGGTAAATAATTACCCATAAATTTAAAGGTCTAAAGTAAGTTCGGCGGACTAGTTTAGAGGTGTTTTTGACGTCTCTTCTCTATTCTTTATTTGCTTACAACTTTAATCTTGAAGTGAAAATTGCAAAAATTGTTCAAGTGCTAGAGTACTCACTAAAGAAGGTCAAGGCCCTTTAGCTTTATGAAGAAATCGACCCCTAATATCACAAAAAGACGATTAAATTTGTGTATTGAAATTTTTGGCAAGTCCGTACTTGGAATTTGTTGGAATAGTCGAAGTATAAACCTGAGAGAACTCGGGGTATTTTGGAACATGTTGAATCTCTCCAATTTGCAGATCTTCTACTCATGTTCGGTGCATTCTGAGATTAGCTATTGTGATCATGGTTAGGGCTAGACATTTGGTTTGTTTGATTTAATTATTTAATATCGATTCGATTTATCGATTTTCGGATTGCCAAAAATAACAATCGTAACCAAACCGAAATTTAATTGTGTAATATCGATTCAATTTATCGATTTTTGGATTGGCACAAATAGCAATCGTAACTAAACCGAAATAAATTCGGTTTGGTTTGATTTCTACAAATCCTATTCAATTATTTCAGATTTTTATTTTGATTTTGATTATTAAAGTAGAGAGTAGAGTGTACGCAATACATACCACTACCTCAAATGAAGTAGAACCCCGCAATTAGATGCAACACCCACACATAATTTTGTCACTCATACTTCAAGTGGCATACTTTCAATATATGAATAGAAAAAAAGGTATGTGCATCCATGATGAGGCATCTGTCGATGTGTGTTAGTTATAGAGGCTCACCAACAAATAACACATTTTCAACAAGAAAACAATTAAGAAAAGCATCTTAAGGAGGTAACAATTATGAACAAAATAAAGCACAAAATTCTTGACCTGGCTGACTAATTGCTGGCTTGCCGCTTTTGGTCAGTTTAAATTTATCATTTGGTCACCGATCGGGGCGATTGCCGCTCAACAAACTCAAAGACCACAATCGGCAACCCACAGTAGTAGCCGGCTCATCGCTCCGATGTCGTTGTACCGTGTACGCAGGTCGCCGACGGTCTGTATTTCAAGTGTTCGACAGTTCACAGTTGTGTAACTTGTATTGTGACAGCGTATTAGAATTAATATTAGGGATTTATCATTTAGGGACTACTGAGTATTGACTAGGGCTGCTAAAAATTTATTATATATTTAAATATTAAATATTATATATATACTATTAATTATTTATATAATTTTGAATTTTTAATTTAACCAATTTTTTTTTGAAAAATAAAAAACCAAATCGTTTAACCTAATTTCAAAAATTGGAAACCGAAATCGATCCAAAAATCGAAATCAAAATTAAATTTTGATTTGTTTTTTGGTTTTTTCGATTTGAATCAAAATATTCCCAGCCCTAAACACGGTCACTTATATATCTATTTTATTTTATATATGTAGTTCCAAAGTAACGATACTTAAATTTTGCACACTACTATCTGGTTCCAAATATTATCCATTTTGACCAAAAAAAATCATATTTAAGAGTATTTGATAATATTAAAAAAAGGTGTGTATATATATATATATATATATATATATATATATATATATATATATATTACTATTATATATAAGTAATGATGGTCAAATTTGGTAGTCCTCACAATGAATATAATAATATTAAATTTTTTGTGTTGGTACAAAATGATATAGGTGGCCTATTCTAATTTTGCATTATTTTTCTTTTAATTCATTTCTAAGTGGAGATTTTTAATTGGTGTATCCTATTGATATTTTACATGATTTTTGTTATGTTTTCTTGCTCCTTCACCATTTACATTCATATCCTACTATAGTTCTTATTTAGTCCATTTCTTTATAGGCATTTTTTCGGTTGTGATTTTGTTCCTAAATAAATATACATTAAAATTTTTAAGAGTAGTTTGATCATAATCTTTTAATATACCTTTGAGTTTAAATATAATAATCAATGTAAATTTGAAAAGAGACGAAATTTAATAAAGAGTGCATGGTAAAGTAATTTTTAATTTTTTAGAAGTGGAAAGTTTATCAAAGGGTGTTCCCAAACCAAAAGGAGCACTTGTTTAGGAATGGTTGAAGTAATTTTTTTTTGATTAAAAATGTATTTTAGTGAACTAATTTTATCAATGATGCTTTAAAATCGTAAATTTAATTATGATTACTTATATAGTTATTTAATACTAAGAATAGTATGGATAAATAGCGCACTATAATACTCGCTTAATTTGTTAAAATGGACAAGCAGAATGAAACATCTATTTTTTGATATGAAGGAACACCTACAAAAGTATTTTGTTGAATCAAGTCTTTTAATTATTTAAATTAAATTCTATCATTATTTATAAGTTAACTTTATTGATGTTATCCTACAACAATTTGCAGTATTAAATATTTATTATATTACTTTGAATGTAGATTTTTTTT
>NC_061121.1:116017147-116018968 GCF_002878395.1 Capsicum annuum
AGTCAATTCTTCAGACTTACTTTCTGAAGTAGAAGCACCATTAGAAGTTTTTGGACTGTTAAAATTTCACACTATTTTAATCAATTCATCAAGTTTTTTGTCAAGCGAAGAAATGTGTTCCCCAAGAACTTTCACATAGAGACTTAAATAATTATTTTGAGCAATTAACTTATTAATGTCTGCAATAGTGATTCGACCAACATCATTATCAGTGAATTTTTGGAATGCAGAATAAGTAATACCCGTATTATTAGGAAGTATAAAAGGCGACTGGGGGGGGGGATAATCACATTCAATAATATTTCCACGAGTATCTTGGTAAGATCTTTATATCACATTAATATATTTAGGCAAATATGCAGATATAAACCATGGTGCAAAATAAATAATCTGATTATGCAATGCACACATTTCATAAAATTCTTTTGAAATATTTTTCATATCATCAGGACTATAAGTTTCAAAAAACCATGTTCTAAAGCTTTTCCAGTTTTCACCAAAGAATTCTTTTTAACATAATTTCTTGCCTGTGAGCCAAGACTAAAATCTATCTGATGTGAAATCATTTAAACCATTTTCAGAAATCAATATAAGGATTTTAAATACTGTTGACATCAAATTCCATCTCCGAAGGAGTTGGATTTTCTTTATCAGAAATATTATCATTATCTTGAACTATATGAGTTTTAGGATTGATTTAACCTTTTCAACATTTCTAAAAGAATTATGCAATTCTGCAGAGTTTAAAGTATGCAAGGATGCAACATGATTCCTAGCTGGGCCAAAACAGGTAGTTCAATAGGAGAAATATATTGTCTAGCAGGCATACTACGAGACATAGAAAGGAATTTCGATAAGAAATAGTAGAATTATCATCAAAGTGAAGACAAATTTTTCTATCAGAGTTTTGAGTTACATGAGTTAATTCTGAATTGGTCACTTCTTCTGCAAACTGTTTGGGAGAAATGACCGAATTCAAAATCCAGGTGTCAGGGAAGTTAATTTCTTCCCATCTTATAGGCCTTCTAGTACTAACCTTGGATTTTAGAAAATTGGTTTCTATAAGAATGGTATAATCGGACGGATCTTCAATTAATCTACATTTAGGAGTCATTGTAGTCATAAGACGGTAATACATGCGATAAGATATCCTATAAGTTCAGATCCAGGGGCATAATTATAACCATGGGTTTTTACATTTAGGGTCAACACATCAAGAATATTTCTATCAGTTAGTTGTAAATTTGGTTGAACATTAAAATATACAGGGCCATATCAAGAGTAGATTTAATAGTTCCTATTAAAGATTATCTAAAATTTAGATTTCTGGCATCACGTAGTGCCGTTAAAGATGTTTCTGGCAGACCTCTCAGAGTAAGGGGTTTAAAAGCAATTTGTTCTAAGCCAATATGCATGAAATTATAACGATTTTTAAAAGTATCTACATCGTTTTTATTAAGCAAGTGAATAGTTTGTTCATCAACATTTAAGGCAATAGATTGTTCGGTAGTTTTAACAATTTGTTTATGCAAAATTTTATCAAAATATTCATATTCATAAATAGTTTTTATGTCGATTTTTGGAAGAGTCCATTTATTTAATAAATCGAGATTTTGAGGTAAATCTACCTCTTCAAGTTTAGTACTTTTTGTACTAATTTCTCCCAAATCCATTTTTTAAAATTTCACGCCTATGCTTAAATCTGTCACGCCTGTACATCAGATAACTATGAAATAACCAGTCTCTGATACCATAATGACAAGGATCCTTAAGCAGGGGTAAGCCACGCTGCGTTCAGACTTATCATAATGACAAGGATCC
>NC_061121.1:116019068-116042638 GCF_002878395.1 Capsicum annuum
CTGCATTCAGACTTATCATAAGAATATCGGCTTAAGCTTTAGTCGAAATATCAAACCAAAAACACCAATCGAAATATAAGGGAATGTCAAATAGCTTAATAAGAAGATTTTTAATCTATCTTCTTCTTGTAAATAATTGTCCCACCAGCCTCGAAGTTGGCCAGTAAAACCAGAATAATCATATTACAAACTTCAGAATCATATATATATATATATCATAGTATTAATTATTGTTAAAAAACTCCAAAAGTCAACTTACAAAACTTGAATCCGAGATCCACCTAGGCAGTACCATTTAAGTCCTTCCGTTACAAAGCTTATTTACTCACCTTTTAATTACTTTGGTAAATTACTATTACTATACTTGTACTTTGAAAAAATTATTAGATCTCAAAATTAACCAAACAAATAAAGTACTCTCATGCAGTATTTTTTGTCCATTATTAACTTGACATATATTTAAAAGTGTAATAAATAGAATGATAATTTTATTATATCATCTTTTGAATATAATAAATTCAATATATTAGGAAACGTGTTGAGAAATAACTATAATTAATAATAAGAGTAAATAGAAACTTAGTGATAAATTATCTTTAATTTTGTGAAGGAAATTTAAAATTAATTTTCATTTTTAATTGGACTTCCCAAAAATAATACCAAATCTAAAATGACGATTTTCCCTTAAGATCCATCATCAGGAAAAATCATTCAAACTACTAGCAAAATAAAAACTACAAGAATCTAATCTAGAAATAAATAACAACAAAAACGACTAATCCAACAAAAATAATCAACACAATAAGCACCAAAATAATCATCCATATCAACACCACACAATCCCGATAAGGGTCTCAATCAATCAATCATACAAATCAAGCCTAACAAGGGCACAAATTTATCAAAATGAAATATAAATAGCACAGGCCCAATAACAAATACAAGTTGCCCCACCCTCAACTAAAAAAATCTAGTACATAATAAAGTAGAGAAGGAGGTAGGGACTCCCTAAACTCTGCATCAAACTAGCAAACTACAGGCGAGCCAATCAATTCTGGATCGAGAATGAGCCTTATCATCACCACCATCACCACCCTCAACATCAGAGAGGAAAGAATACTCACTATCATCCGCATCATCCACATTTATCTTTTTTTCTCGGCTGGCCCCATTGAAAGATGTGTTACGACCCAAACCAGGGCTTGGCCGTGATGGGTATGTAAAGTTTGCCGAGGACCAGAGACTCTTTGCCTAGTCAAAAAGAACACCATATATATGTATATATATAGCAGCGGAAGAATACCGAACATATAACAAAATAGATAAGCACGAGCTAGAAAGGAAAACTAAGATTTCCAATAACAATCTCTATCCACAGTAATCCATAAAGCCTCTAATATCCAAAAGACAACTTAAATCGGGACATACCCCCAACTATAGCCAAAAAGAGAAACTCAAAATAGTCTATACATGAATAAAACAATGAAGTAACAGGCCTCTAAGAAGAAGGAGAGGCTCACCACTTCAAGCCAACTCATGGATAATTAAGGAATCACCTATCATTGCGCAAAGAAATAAAAATATCTCCAGACCCTGCATTGCGTGGGGATACAACATCCGGGGGTGGTTAGTGGGGTGAGCGCTAGTATGTAACTTAGGGATAAAGGGTAAAATAATGCCATGATTAAATCAGTTCAAAATCATTAAAAATCATATGGACACATTCAATTTATACATACATACACACACACATATATATAAAAGATGTTGTGACAGGGAACAAGGCTTAATCACGAGATTTAAAATCATTAACCTAATAACCCTAACAACTTTTCAATCTAAACAAGAGAAAATCAAAGACCCTAAACCAACAGCCACCGCATACAAAAAACCCTAAACCTAATTTAATTTTTGGCTATAATGGCTACTACATTCAGTAGGAATGACCCACCAAAGGAATAAGTGATCCAGAAAGAAGAGGATATGAAGAAAGTAGATGGTAAGGAGACAACATATGCTGATTTATTCAAACCTAAAATGTATGTGCATGATAATATTAAGGTTCCATCAAAACCAGTTATCATACTGCATAGAGAACCTAGTAGTACGTAGAAATCATAAGAGGTGAGAAATATGATACTACAAGAGAATTTGTAATACGCCATTATTGGTAAGTTCTCTTATAGAAAATTTGATATCAAGTAGTTGAGAAAAGATATACCAATGCAATGTGGGATAAATGGAGAATGCACAATAGGAGTGTTGGATGCAAGGCATATACTGATTAGATTGAATGAATTAGCGGATTATGTGCAGTTATTATCATCATCAGCATTTTATATTAAGGCAACAGACATGTACTGGCAGATAAAAACATTAAAATTGGATCCATTGTTTAAGCCAGATATTGAAACTACTATAGGGGTAGCATGGATTTCAATGCTAGATCTCCCACCAATTTTTTTGCAAAGAAGGCAATGTTTTTGATAGCTTTAGCTGTAGGAAAACCATTAACTGTGGATATGGCTACAAGGAATCAAATAAGACCTAGTTGTACAATGGTAAAAGTTGAAGTGGATTTGATAGCTAAATTACCCCAGAAGGTGAAAATCAATGAAGAAAATAAAGTTATAGGGGAAATAAAGTCAAAATGGATTAGTATACAATATGACTATATGCCTAAGTATTGCAAAGAATATTGTTTGAAAGGACATGATGAAGAAACCTGTTGGAATATTCATCTGGAATTACATGATAAAGTGTAGGATAAAAAAGATGAGAGAAATACTGAAAGAAAACAAGGATAGGATAATAGGCATAAGGATGCTGAGAAGGGAAATACAAAAAATATAAACAAACACCAATGGTTACAAAAGAGAAACAAATACATGAGAGATAGGTATGGGCATATAGTAGGTGAAGTAGAAATGAAAATCAAGAAGATGTGGCTATTTCCAATGTTTTAAAGCTTTAACTATAGAGGAAGAGATCAAGGTTTATAAAGAGAGTCAGGATAGAAGCAAGAAATCTATAAAAGATAAGGTAAGTAAGAGTTTTGGCAAGAAAAGTTCATAAGAGGAAAAACAAGATGCAACTATTCCAATAACAAAGCAAACAACTCAAAGTTAGAGAGATGGAAGTGCAAAATAAAGTCCAGTTGATAGAAGTAAAAAAGATAATAATAATGCAAAAAAGGTGACCAACATCAATAGAGAGAAGAACACACAGGACATAGTGAAAATAAACATGACAAACAAAAGGAACCTTAAAATTGTAACATAGATGGAGAGCTGATGATGGTGGAACAGCAAAATACAAATAAGAAAGTTATGATGCTAGAAGAAATTGTTCATTTAGAAATAAATGCAGGGAAGCAACTTGAACTTACAAATGTCAACAAAGTAGATATGGATGATGAAGATTTAGAGGACAATATTGAACAGGTGGCTATAGCAGGTGATTTGTCTCCAAAGAAAATACACACTTTGAGTGCTAAATATAGAAGAAAACAAAAGAAAGCCAGAAATTCAAGAGGAAGTACAATGCAAACAAGAAGTCATAAAACATAATCAAAATAAAAATAAATGCATTGATATGGAATATCAGATTAATGAATACTCAAAAAGCATTCACAAGGTTAATTACAGTGTCATGACCCGAGCCTAGTCGCGATAATGGTGCTTACAGTCACAAGTGACCACAAGCTAACCTATGAGTTGGTACCTGCTGTGAGCACTGAATATTATAATGACAATAGACATGTGTTGAAAACAACTGATAAGGCCATAAGGTTTAGATACTAAAAATACAAATAAATTCACAAGTCTAAAACATTTGTGAAAAATACTGAAATCCAACTGATAAGTCTAATAAACTAACTGACTGTCTGAAAAGCCTCTAACTGACTGTGGAGTTGATAGGAAAAACCTCCAATTAACTCCAATTGATTATAATAAAGAAATACTAAAATAACTGAATGAAAGATAAAATTATCCTCGAAGGATGAGGAATCACCACTGCTACTGCTGCAACGCTGAACTACCTAAGCGTGATTAGGAAACTATGCATCTAAACCTATAAATAAGACATCATAGTGTGCAGAAAGTATGCGGTCAGTACTTTGAATATACTGGTATATGAGATGAGGTTAAGATAAAATGCATAGGTTAGCTGGGCATGAATAAAATAACTGACTGAATAGCCTGAGGTAACGAGTATGCATGCATAGAAACTGAAATACTGAGAATGCAAGACCAAGAATATAATGTTTTTGAAATAATATGTAAATTGAATTATAGAAATCTGATAACTAAATAACTAAGAGTCTGTATGCTATGGTCAAGCAAACCTGAACTGAATTCTTTACTGAATAATGATTTGAGACTGTAGGCGGTATCATCTAACCGACATGCCCTAATCTGAGATAATTTGGGCCCAACTTGTAACCCCAATTAGAAGGGTGTCAGTACCATTCCACGAGTACTAATGTTGGCTGTTTGGATCAATTAATCTAATGTCTCAAAGGACTAGAAAGTCAGTCCTAAACTTGCGGGTGCCCCCAAAGAGAGTGTCAATCCTATACTAGCAGGTGACATTTCATAATCCTACGCTGGCTAAGTAGTTCTAGAACTTAGGGATTGCTGTTAAGGACCCAATCCTCACTGATGGATGAGCCCCCATCCCTAGGTTCGCTCGGTGCTAAGACCTACTTCCAACTAAATTAACACTGATTACTAGACTGAACTAAGCTTATCTGAGCAAACAATTGATTATAAATAGCTTGACTGAATGGCAATACTCATAGTTCATCTGAAATTATTCTGAAGATACTAAATTTATGTAAACAACTAGGTATCAAGTGTTCATAACCCACCATCACTAAATGGAAATAACAATAAGGACATATAAAAGCTTTGAAAACCATAATGAAAAATCACCATTCAAAACCCATTACTTAGACATTTCATCAAACACATGGAGATCAAGACTTTAACATGGGGATCTTTTAGATATGAGGAGATAGCATGAGTACATGATAAAAATAATAGTTTGAGGATTTATTCCAACTTGCATGATAATGACATGGGAACTGCAATACATACTATAATCCATTCAACTTGAAAACATTCATAATCTTAACTTGAAGTTGTAATAATCAAAGATTCATGAAGATAGTTCAACATAATCATGTAAAAACACATAATTTAAAATAAAAAAGGATTAGTAGACTCCATGGGTGAAAAGGGCCCATGGATGAATATCACACATACCTTAAACCCTTAAATTTGAAAGAGATACACCAATCTTGATGCTTTCTTGAATGTTCTTGGATTGGGGAACTTGAATTCTTAGTTTTGTTAGAGAAAAAGTAATGGAATTTGATGATCTTGGTGGAGGAGAGGGTTTGTTTTTGAGAGAAAATTGGAGAACATTGGCAAATAATACCCTAACTAAAGCTTTAAGTTATGGATTTATGAATTGGGTTGAGGGGAAAAGACATAATTTCCCCTCATATATTTAAATTCATAATTGGAATACGAATTAAAGGCTCACCGCGATGCGATGAGGGCTCCATCGCTATTACGATGGTGACGTGGCCCTATCACTATAAGCTACTGGAATTGTGATCCAAACGTGGCCCAATCCTCATCTGAAAAATCCAAAACTTCTCCAAGACATGCCCGTTACACCTCTGAACATGAATTAACTCAAAAACCAATATCTCGGGGTCAGGACAACCAATTTAAAAATCCTCAAAATTAAGAGGCCAAAAATATGAGTAAGTCCCCAACACTTAGTGAAATTTTTAGTTTTTAAGCCTCTTATGCATGTAACTAGGAGTGGAACTGAACTAAGAATAGTATAGGGTATTATAATATCTTCCCCCTGGGAATAGTCGTCCTTAAATGAGATTGATTAGGCTGAAAGTTCTGAATTTAGGCAACTAAGATCACATACTGAACATGCACAATTGGAAACATGATTACATGATAGAGTCTGAAATATGATACATGACTGAACTGAATTGATGAACATATGCAATGACATGAGTATGATCACATAGATGGAACTGAGAATGGTAAAGAAACAATCTAAGGAAAACAGTTACCTTAAGCTGAATCTGAGTTTACAGAGAAAAAATGATGGTACTTGGTACACATATCTACTTCTACTTCCCAAGTTGCTCCCTTAATGGACCGATTTCGCAAAGAAACTTTGACCAGGGGAACGTCTTTGTCCCTTAGTCTATGAATCTAACAATCAAGGATCTCGATTGGGATTTCTTTATAAGAAACACTATCTTGAACATCTGTGCTTTCTAAAGAAACTACAACAGCTGGATCACCAATATACTTTTTTAACAAGGAAACATAAAACACTGGATGCACTGATGCCAAATCTGCATTCAACTTAAGCTCATAATCTACCTTTCCAAAATGACTCAAAAGTATGTAAGGGCAACCATATCGGGGACTAAGCTTCCTCTTCTTGCCAAATCTTTTCACTCCTTCATGGGCGAGATTTTCAAATACACCAAATCCCCAAATTCAAACTCAAGATTTTTTTCCTTACATCTACGTAGGATTTCTGACGGCTTTAGGATGTCTTAAGCCTCTCCTTAGTCAATTAAACCTTTTCCATTGCATCAAACACCAAATTTGGTCCTATTAATACAGCCTCGCCTACCTCAAACTAACTAATAAGAGATCTACATCTCCTCATATAAAGAGCCTCAAACAGAGCCATCTAAATACTAGAATGATAACTATTATTGTAGGAAAAATCGATCAAAGGTTAGTGATCATCCCAACTACCCTTGAAATCAAGAACACATATTCTCAATATATCCTCTAGGGTCTGAATGGTCCTCTACCTGGCCATCTGTCTGAGGATGAAAAGCTATACTCAGATGAACTTGGGTTCTAAGACCCTTCTAAAAAGCCTTCCAAAAGTGAGAGCTAAACTGAGTACCGCTATTTGAAATGATAGACAACGGGACTCCATACAACCTTAATAACTCTCTAATAGAGAGATTGGCATAGTCCTCATCTGAATAAGATGTATGAACTGGCAAGAAATAAGTTGATTTAGTTATTCTGTCTATAATAACCCATATCGAATCATGCCAACAATGCATATGAGGTAAACTTGTCACAAAATCCATGTTCACCTCTTCCTACTTTTGAGTGGGAATGCTAAAATCTTGTAATGTTCCACTAGGCCTCTGGTGCTCAACCTTAACCTCCTGACAATTAGAATACTTAGCTATAAACTCTGAATTATCCCTCTTCATACCACTCCACCAATAGATTTCCTGCAAATCACGATACATCTTAGTGGCTCCAGGGTGTAAAGAGTAATGCACACCATACGCTTCTGTAAAAATCCACCGTCTCAAATTATCAGCACACAACATACACAGCCTACCCTAACATCGCAACAAACCATCTCCCCCTTGCGAGAAAGCTTCTACTTTCTGATCACTAACAGATTTCTGCAACTTAACCTGACTGTAATCCCTACCTTGCTTTTCTTTCACTTCGGCAACTAAAGAATTTTTGAACCATTATGAACCCATATACTACCCTCTGCTAAATAAACCAATAGCATACCTAATCTAGCAAGCTAATGAACCTTCCTGAATAACTTTATCTTATTATTCTTAACATGAGAAACACTACCCATAAATAATCTACTAAGGGCGTCTGCCACCATATTGGCTTTGCCCGGATGATACAACACACCCATATCATAATGTTTTAACATCTCAAGCCACTTTCTATGAGGATTTAAATCCTTCTGCTAAAACACATACTTCAAACTTTTGTGATCCGTGAGCACATCAACATGAACTCCATAAAGATAATGCCTCCAAATTTTAAAGGAAAAAATAATAGCTGCCAACTCAAGATCATGGGTAGGGTAATTATTTTCATGAGACTTAAGCTGTTTAGAGGCATATGCTATGACCTTACCTCTCTACATCAATACACAACCAAGACCAACTCTGGAAGTATCACAGTAAACAACAAACCCATTTGAACCATCTGGCAAAGTCAAAACTGGGGCAGAGGTGAGTCGAGTCTTCAACTCTTGAAAACTCTTATCATAAGAATTTGACCACTAAAACTTGACTTTCTTCTGAGTCAATCAAGACATGGGGGATGTAATAGATGAAAACCCTTCAACAAACCATCTGTAATAGCCAGTTAAACCCAAGAAGCTTTTGATACCTGACGGAGAGATGGGTTTGGGCTAGTTTCTCACTGCTTTAGTATTTTGAGAGTCAACTCTAATGCCATCACCAGAAATAATATGGCCAAGGAAAGCAACTGATCTTAGCCAGAACTTGCACTTAATAAATTTGATGAATAACTGATGGGCTCTAAGAGTTTGCAATTTAATTCTGAGATGGTCTAGATGACCATTTTAACTATGGTAGTAGATGAGAATATCATTAATAAAGATGATGACGAACATGTCCAAGTCTTGTATGGACACTATGTTTTTTAAGTCCATAAAAGCTGCTGGGGCATTCGTTAGTCCAAAAGACATTACTAGAAATTTGAAGTGACCATACCAGGTTCTGAAGGTTGTCTTCAGAATATCACATTCTCTGACTCTGAGCTAATGATAGTTGGATCTGAGGTCTATCTTAGAGAAATAACTAGCAACCTGAAGTTGGTCGAACAAGTCATCAATCCTAGGGAGTGGTACTTGTTCTTGAATGTGACTTTGTTCAACTGATGGTAATTGATACATATTCTGAGAGAATAATCTTTCTTACGCACAAAAAGGACTAGAGCGCCCCATAGGGAAACACTGGTCCTGATGAATCCCTTATCTAGAAGATCTTTTAAATATTCTTTTAACTCTTTTAGCTCAGCTGGCTCTGACTCTGAGCTGATGATAGATGGATTTGAGGTCTATCTTAGAGAAATAACTGGCACCCTGAAGTTGGTCGAATAAGTCATCAATCTTGGGGAGTGGGTACTTATTCTTGATTATGACTTTGTTCAACTGATGGTAATTGATGGACATTCTGAGAGAACCATCTTTCTTATGCACAAAAAGGACTAAGCGCCCCATGGGGAAACATTGGTCCTAATGAATTCCTTATCTAAAAGATCTTTTAGTGTTCTTTTAACTCTTTTAGCTCAGCTGGAGCCATTCGGTAGGGCAGAATAGAGATAGGCTGGGTATCAAAAAGGAGATCTATTCTGAAGTTAATTTTCTTTTTAAGAGGAACTCTGAAAAGATTTTTAGGGAACACATCTGGAAATTCCTTTTCTACTGAAACTGAATCGAGATTATGAGCTGCAGAATTAGAGTCTTTAACTCAAACAAGATGGTAAACACACCCCTTAGATATTATTTTTCTCCCCTTAAGATATAAAATAATTTGAACCCTAAGCACTGAAGTACTACCCATCCATTTAATAATTGGTTCATTAGGAAACTAAAACTGAATGACTCTATTTCTACAGTCAACTAATGCTACCATGAGTGAAGCCAATCTATGTCGAGAATGACATCAAATTTAGTCATTTCTAACTCTACGATATCAACTAACATGACTTTTTAAAATATTATAGTTGGTCAATTTCTGTATACCCGTCTGGCTATGATAAATTTACCCACTGGGGTAGACACTGAGAAAGGCTCTACTAATGTTTCTAGGCTGACACCAAAATTAACAGCTATATAGGGGGTTACAAAAGAAAGTGAGGCTCTAGGGTCTAGCAAAGCATAAATATGAAGATGAAAGACCTGCAACATACTCGTAACCATATTAAGAAAACTTTCCTGATCATGTCGGGACTAGAGTGCATACAACCTATTCTGCCGCTGTCCACTGGTGGCACTAGAAGTATCACCCTGTTGAATCGAGCGACCGCTGGAGCTGATGACAGATTGGGCTGGCCCTATTGGCGTAAATCCTCTCCTCTCTGGGAAATTACTAGACACTCTCTGACCCTGTATCCTGGCTTTCCACACCTAAAACACACATCACTACCAGCTTTGCACACACTCTAATGATTTCTACCATATTTCTAGCAAAGTGGATTAGTACGATCACTGTTAATACTACCTTAGGACTTGGAGCCTAGCGCCCTATCCCGACTATCATTTTTGAATTTCGGCACTGGCGCACTAGCTGAATATGAGTTGGGACTAAAAGTTTTTAATGGAACTGAGAACGATTACCACACTTTGACCTCAGCTGAGAATAATTCAAGCTACCTGTTCTAGCCCTCTTATTCTCTCTTTTTTTCTCCTTAATCTTCTCTTTCTCAATTTGCTGAGCATGAACCATAATCCTAGATAGGTCCATCTCCTTAATCAACATAGCTGTCCTACACTCCTAGACTATACTATTATCTACACAAAAAAAAAATTACTCATTCTAGATCTATTATCAGCCACCATCGAAGGAACTTACCTCACCAACTGAGTAAACTTAATCGAGTATTCCTTCACACTCATTCTACCCTGCTTCAAATTGATGAACTCCAACACCTTAGCTTCCCTCAGCTCTAATGGATAGAACCTGTCTAAAAAGGCTTTGGCAAACTCCTCCCGCTCTACAGGCCCCGCCTCAGTACCCCTATTCTCTTTTTACTATTTATACCATGTATGAGCTATATGTTGCAACTGGTATGCATCCAACTCTGCACTCTCACTTGAAGTGACACCCCTTATATCAGTTACCTTTTGAACCATATCAAGAAACTCCTATGGATCTTCCTCATACTTGGATCCTAAAAACAAAGGGGGATTTATTCGGATGAAATCTCAAATCCTAGCTGCAACTATATTTGCCACTAGATTAGCTGGGGAAATATCCAACTGATAATTCTGAGCATCTAATGAATGAGCTAGGGTAGTGAATGCATCTTTGAACTTGGGATGGGAGACATGCTCATTCAAGCGGTCTTCTTGAACAGGCGGAGATACAAGATGATTTCTATTTCTCCTTCCATTATTTTTTAGGAGGCATTGTGTTTAAATAAAAGAAAGAATGAGTCAAAAAAAGAGTTTAAATAGAGGTCATGCTCTTTTGCACAACATAAATACTGAAAGAAGGGAAACATTTCCTAAAATATCTTGTAGCCTCTTGTCCATAAGTGTGGCGTGCTTCACACCCATGAATAACACTTTACTCAACGCAACTTTCAGACTCCCCAGGATATTGTAAAATCTTAGGCTCTAATACTAAATTTAGTCACGACCCGAGGCTACCTCCTAGTCACGACAATGGTGCTTACGGTCACAAGTGACCACAAGCTAACCCATGAGCTGGTACCTGCTGTGAGCACTGAACAATATAATGACAATATACATATATGAAAAATAACTGATAAGGCCATAAGGTCTAGATACTGAAAATACAACTAAATTCGTAAGTCTAAAATATCTTTAAAAGATACTGAAATCCAACTGATAAGTCTAATAAACTAACTGACTGTCTAAAAAGCCTCTAACTGACTAACTGTGGAGTTGATGGGACAAACCCCCAACTAACTCCAACTGACTGTGATAAAAAATACTGAAATAACTAAATAAAAGATAAACTTATCCTCAAAGGATAAGGACTCACCACTGCTGCTGGTGCTGCTGTAATGCTGAACTATCTAAGCACGGTCAGGAAACTGTGCGTCCTATCCTATGATATAAGACATCATAGCACTAAGAAAGTGTGCGGTCAATACATTAAATGTATTGGTATATGAGATGAGGTTAGGCTAAAATGCATGGGTTAACTGTGCATGAATATAATGACTGACTTAATATCATGAGGTAACCGAGTATGCATGTATGGAAACCGAAATACTAAAAATGCAAGACCAAGCATATAATATTTCTGGAATAATATATTAACTAAATTACTAAAATTTGATAACTGAATAATCGAAAGTTTATGTGCTATGGTCAAGCAAACCTGAACTGAATTCTATACGGAATACTGAATTGAGACTGTGAGAGGTATCATCTAATTGACATGCCCTAATCTAAGCTAATTAGGGTCCAAATTATAACCCCAGTTGGAAGGGTGTCAGTATCGTGTCATGGGTACTAATACTAGCTGTGTGGATCCACTAATTTAATATCCCAAAGGACTAAAGAGTTAGTTCTAAACTAGCGGGTGACCCCTAAGATAGTGTCAGCCATATACTAGTGGGTGACATCTCATAATCCTAAGTTGGCTATGTTGTTCTAGAACTTAGGGACTACTGCTAAGGTCCCAGTCTTAACTGACGGGTGAATCCCCATTCCTAGATTCACTAGGTGGTAAATCCTACTCCCAACTAAACTAACACTGATTACTAGACTGAACTAAGCTTAAATAAGTAAAGAACTGATCATGAATAACTTGACTGAATGGCAATGCTCACAGTTTATCTGAAATTATTCTGAAGATACTGAATTTGTATAAACAACTAGGTATGGGTGTTCATAACCCATCAACACTGAATATAAATAACAATAAGGACATATAAAAGCTTTAAGAACCATAATTGGAAATCACCAATCTAAACCCATCACTTAGACATTTCATCAAACACATGGAGATCAAGACTTTAACATGGGGATGATTTTAAATATTAGGAAATAGTATGAGTACATGAAAAAAAATCATAATTTGAGGATTTATTCTGACTCGCATAATAATGGCATGAGAACTACAACGTTCAAAACATACTATCATCCGTTCCACTTGAAAATATTCATAATCTTAACTTGAAGTTGTAATAATAAAAGATTCATGAAGATAGTTCAACATAATCATGTAAAAACTCATAATTTAAAAATAAAAGGATTCTTGGACTCCATGGGTGAAAAGGGCATATGGATGAACATCACACATACCTTAAACCCTTAAGCTTGAAAGAGACACATAAATCTTGATGCTTTTTTGAATGTTCTTAAATTGGGGAGCTTGAATTCTTAGTTTTCTTGGAGAGAAAGTAATGGAATTTGATGATCTTGGGGGTGGAGAGGGTTTGTTTTTGAGAGAAAATTGGAGAAGATAGGCAAATAATGCCCTAATTAAAGCTTTAAGTCGTGGATTTACAGATTGGGTTGAGGGGAAAAGACATAATTTCCCCTTAGACATTTAAATTCGTAACTGAAATACAGATTAAAAGGCTCACCGTAATGCGATGAGGGCACCATCGCTATTACGATGGAAATGCGGCCCTATCACGATGAGCTACTGGAATCGTGATCCAAACGTGGCCCAATCCTTATCCAAAAAATCTGAAACTTCTCTGATACATGACCCTTACACCCCTGAACATGAATTAACTCAAAAACTAACATCTCGGGGTCGGAAAGACCAATTTAAAAATCCTCAGGTTTAAGAGGCCTAAAATATGACTAAGTCCCTAACACTTTGTGAAATTTTTAGATTTTAAGCCTCTTATGCATGCAACTAGGAGTTGAACTAAACTAAGAATAGTATGGGGTATTACAATAATGCATAAGAGACATCAATTTTGTTTTATAGGTCTCATGGAGCCGTTTTAGGAAAGCTACAATATTGATGATTTTAAAAGAAGATTAGGGATGCGACATGCGACAACTAATTTTTCAGGCAAGATATAGGTATTTATGGATTCTGCAATGGAGTATAGTGTAATTAAAAATGAGAAACAACATCTTACATTGAAATTGGAGAATCAGAATGCTGGAATATCAGTAAATGTTACACTAGTATATGCAAAATGCAGTCCAAATGAAAGATTATTATTACAGGAGTCACTAGGAGAATTATCTAATAATATTCATGAACCTTGGATAGTAGAGGGGACTTTAATATGATAAGGGATAGGGGAAAAAAGCTGGGAGAATTACTTGTTACAATGACAGAGACAAAAGAATTCAATTATTGTGTGTGAAATCTGGAGGAATGTATATTTAAGGGTAACAAATATACTTGGTGGAATGGGAGAACTGATGAAGAATGCATTTTTAAAAGATTGGACAGGGTCATGTGTAATGATAAGATGCATGATGTATTTCCAATCTTGGAGGTGGAACACTTGGTAAGAAATGGTTCAGATCATGCTCTTTTGTTACTTTAATCAGTAGCAAAAATGATCAAATTGTTAAATCTTTTAGGTATTTGAATTTTTGGTTGAAAGAGGAATCATGCATGGAAGTGTTAATATAGAACTGACATACTATAATAGAAGGAAATTCATTTACCATGTTTCATCAGAAGCTTAAATAGATAAAAGTTGCTTTAACCATTTGGAAGTAAGTAGAAGTTTGGAAATATCTTTTAGTAGATAGCTATATTGGTGGAGGTCTTAAAAGTAAGCAAGAAACAACTTGAGGAAGATTCTTCAGGAACTAATAGGGCTAGCTTATTAAAAGCATATGTTGAATTAAGTATACATCTAAGAAAGAAGAAAGATTTCTGGAGACAGAAGGCAGGATTTGAGTGGTTCAAGGATGGAGAAAGAAATACCATGTTTTTTCATACAATAGTTAGGGGCAGAAGGGATAGATTAAAGATTACAAGAATACAAAATGAAGAAGGAAATTGGATGGAAGATCAAGCTGAAATTGCAGAAGCTGCAACAAATTTCTTTCAAAAATAATTTACAAAATAGGAGGATGAAATGGATTTCTCAATGTTTGAAGTATTGCCTTCGGTAGTATCAGAGGAAGTAAATTAAAGAACTGAAGAAACTTCCAAGCCTGGAGGAAGTTAAATCTCCAGTGATGGGATTAAATAGAGATAGTGCAGGGGGTACTGATGGCACGACTGGAGCATTCTACCGATATACATGGGATGTCATAGGTAATGATATTCATCTAATGATAACAACCTTCTTTTATGGATATGCACTTCCAAGATTCATTACACATGCTAATTTGGTGATGCTACCAAAAAAGTTGGTAGTGAATACATTCTCTGATATGAGACCTATATGTCTTAGTAATTTTGTGAATAAAATCTTTTCAAGATTAATTTTTGAAAGAATAAATGGGATTTTTCCTAATATAATTTCTAAAGAACAAGCTGGATTTTTACAAGGAAGAAATATTGATGAAGACATACTGATGGTATAGGAGAGAGTGTCAAAAATAAGAAAAAGAGGAAAGCCTCCAAATATGGTGATGAAGCTGGACATGATGAAAGCTTATGATAAGGTGGAGTGGTTGTTTCTTACAAAAGTCCTAAGAAAGGTAGTTTTTGTGAAGAAATTATTGACATGGTTTTTAGGCTAGTTGCAAACAATTGGTATTCAATTTTATTGATGGGAAACCTAAAGGATTTTTTAAATCCTCAAGAGGGTTGAAACAAGGGGATCCTTTATCTCCTACTTTATTTATATTAGTGATAATGCTCAACTTAATTTGTTGAGGTGACTGAGGCCCTTCTTCTCTAGGTGTTTAGCTGCACTTTCATGCTCCCATTTTGATCATTTTAAGCTCCAATCCACATATTTCTATCTCCTCAACTCTGTGCCTGCAAAGAGTGGATATTAGTGCATTTAATCATAATTGTGTTTCGTTTATTCCTTCTAAACAAGGTAATGTATATAAATGTTGAGTGCGAATGAGTGGTAAATTTACCATTCATCAAAACTCCCAACTTAAAGCTACTGCTTGTCCTTAAGCAACACTACCTCTTACCACGAGACACAATTATTTCTGCCCAAACTTCTTGCCTTAAAGATCACAATGACTTCAACCTTAGTCACAACCACGAGTAGCTCTTTGCACATTGGCTAAGCTAATTTCCACTACATCCCTCATTATAAAATGAAACATTCAAGGATACATATGTCTTCAAAAATCAACCAAGCAACAACTACCAATGCTTTAGAGGTGGCTCACTTTTTTACCATAGCTAAGTTATACTCCATTTGCCTCAATGCTCGGAAGGTGACACAATCACCCACCTCAACTTGTTCACATGCCAATCTTCACAAGAAATAGAATTCCATAATCCAAACTACCAAATATGCAACACATAATTATAAGTACAAAAACTCACTCTCTCACAAAAGAAATCTCTATGCAACAAGTGTCATACCTTAGGCTTGCACCTATTTCAATTGCCACTACAAAGAAAGTATATGGTTGGAGATCTTGAAGGACTTTCTAAGCTTGTAATGTAGGTTTGGGTTAAGGTAGGAAATCATTTGGGAACAACATGGCTACACCCTTCCTTGAACATCTACATCATACTTTTCAATCCTCCTTATTGACTATGGCCCACTCTTCTCGATTTTCTCTCTTTACATATGCCTACACGTTGATTCCTTTGTTCGCCTATTTTTCTCTTTATTTATTTTCCTTTCACTTTTCATGCAATTCCTTCCTTTTTTGGATCCTTTATTTTTCTATTCCGTTATTTTCAACACTTAGGCATATTCAGGATTTTACCATCATATAGTGGCTCCAAACTTCCTTCCATCAACTTTCACCACCGCCAACTTAGGCTTTTAGCCTAAAGTTGCATCTTCAAGTTCAAGGAGGATTGGTTTAAAAGAGAGATAAAAAGAATGGTTCACGGTTTGTAATGTATTTGTCAAAGAAAGGTCCAAAGACTCAAAGTGGGTATCTAGGGACAACATTTATGTTTTGGTAAGCTTTTTAGGATAAAGTGGTTTCCAAAAGATGGCATAAGATTATTTCTCCAACCAAATTCAATCAAAATTAGCTTTGAAAGACTAACGATGCATGTTCTAGGTAATACAAGTTTACAAAAGATGAATGAAAATAGCTCACCACACGTGGCATGCAAAATTCACCAAGGGAGCTTAAATGTCCTTCCCACTAAAGACAAAATTGGAGTATCTATTTCTATTCATAAGTCAAAAATCTATGAAGCCACAAAAAGATAAAAAGACTTGGTACAATATTACTCACGTTAGTGCCCTTGATTTTAAAAAATTTGAATGGAGGGGATCATTCATTTTACATCAGCACCACTCATAATTTTGCTAAACTATGGCAACAACCAAAGCCTTAGCCTCACATTTTGTCTCAAAATGAGCTAACTAACCATATGACTACTTAGACTTCACCAACGGTGTATAACATGATCCCAATTTTACAATTTTTATGATTTAAAATGCCATAGGCACTTAGACTTCTCTTGTAGTCATGACATTTATGCTACTGGTACTTAGAATTCCCCTGGACCTATGCCTCAAAACCCAATCACGATGCCTTACCCTTAAGAATGTTGTCACTCAATCTATCATAGGACAAAACTTGTCATACATCATAAAAATCAACATAAAAGCTAAGTAAAAAGAAAAACTAAAACTAAGAAAAGAACACGATAATCCATAAAACGTAGGCAATAATTGGGTACTTAAAAATGTAGCATTTAAAAACAAAATAAAAATAGTATCTAAAATATCATTACAAAACATCATCAATAACAATAGTCGACACACAACACCAAAATAGTACAAGTCCAGGGGTACCTTAACTATAAAAATGTAGTGTCCTCACTGCATGTGCAAGCAAGCAAAAGTAAAAGGGGTCTCCCCGAATATGCATCAAGAACTATCTTCTCCCGCTAACTCTGCACTATCACCCTCAGCATCATCAACATAACAATCAGCAGGGGCCTTATCCACACTATCCATCCTAGGTGAAGGTAGTCTATGGTTGAGCTTGAGCACCTTGAAAATGCCTTTCACCCCCTTCTACAACTTCTTGATGAATTTATCTCACTTCTTTTCTCTCTTCACCAGTTTTTCATGTGAATCCCTGAGGTTCCTATGTGATACATCTAAGGCTAAATAAGCTCTCTCTAGATGGACGACAGTGGTTCTGTAATGCCCGAATCTAGTACCCGTAATGGTACACAGTGCTCATGACCCTAAAGGAATACAAGCTAACCCATGACTGATATCTGTAACTGGCACTGCATAATATACTGTATAAATACAGAAAAAAGGTTGAAAGGCCATAAGGTTCAAATATCTAATAACATATAACATATGAATAATATGGTATCACTATACGAAAACTAAAATAACTGTCTGAACATGCTAGTCTGAAAGCCTCTAAACTATCTAAAAACTATGGAGTTGATGGGACATGTCCCAAACTAAATCTAGACTACTGAAATAATAAGGTAATAAAATAATCATGCTATTCTCAAATGATGAGGACTCACTGCTAGTCTGGCTGCTGAACGTCTAATCAACTAAGGATGCTCTGAAGCTCGTACTTCTGAACCTATGGTATAAAACACCATAGCGCAAATGCATCAGTACGATTGAATATACTAGTATGCAAGTGAGGTAGGCTGAATGCAAGGGGTTTATATATATGAACAATACTAACTGATTGAATAACATGAGCGTGAGAATACATGCATGAATACATAAACTATGACTAAGATCATGGTATTACTGAATTTGAATACTGATAACATAATTTTCATATAACCGATATACTATTATCTGAATGACTGTGTCTGACAGTCCTATTTCTAATGGAACTAGCTGAGTTCTATACTGAACTAGGTGACTGTATCTGATAGTCCTAAATTCTGTAGAACTATTTGAGTTCTATTATTGAGACTGAGACTGAGACTATAATTGTGGGAAGTAGTCATCTAACTAACATGCCCTAAATAAGATAATATAATTGAGTTGGGGTTCAATTTGTAACCCCAATTGGAAGGGTGTTAATACCGTGCCACTGGTAAGGACAAGCTGTGAGTAATCACTCATCTAACAGGTACTCTAAGGAGAACGATGGGACCCTCATATGACAGTCTAAGACACCTCATCTATCCTCAACTAGTAGGTTTGATGTCTTAACCTATGCTGACTACATAGTTCTGGAATGCAAGGATTACTTCTAAGAATCACATCCTCTACTTGCAGGTGAGTTCCCATCCTTGGGCTCACTCGGTGCTGAATCCTACTGCCATCTGATTAGACACTGAATTAATTATACTAAACTTACTAGATTGAGTTCACTAAGTTCCATTGACTGATGAAATATTACTGAGATCTAATAACAGATTGAGATTACTGAGTTTTCTTGAGTCATGAGACTGACTGAATTCTACCGAACATGGATTGACTGAGAGTATCTTGAAAAATGACACTGGATCTAGGCACACAACTAGTCAGGTACAAGTACCCCCAGGACTCGATAGGAGGAAACTGACAAGGCATGACACTTCTTGAACACATGACCAACATCAATAATTCATACTACAATAGTTGGGGATATTTCATGAGGCATTTAATTATCATAGCTTGGTATATGAATAGGATTGCATGTAAACATGGCATAATTTCATAAGGCTAATTCATGAGCAATCCAAGAAATAATTTCAATACATAAGAATAACATGGAGGTCATTTTGAGCATAAGGGTAAAACATGCATCTATCATTTAGATCATAATTGATGTATAATGCATAATTTCTATCTTCTTAGGCATTTTATCAAACACCTAGGATGCATGACTTGGGGCTTAGGCATGATCATCAAATTAATACTTCAAAACTCCATGAATCAACTAAATTTAAAGATTTCAAATCAACATACTATTATGCTTTCATGAACAACACATAAAGATTCCAACTTGGGAATCATACAACAATAATAACATGAACATAATCAACCATAACATGAACATCATGATATATAATTTAAAATAGGATTCTTGAACTTCATGGATGAAATGAATCCATGAATGAACACTATGCATACCTGGGTGGATGATTTCTTGAAGATTGGTGGAGGAAAGCTTGAATCCTTGATTTGAAATTAAACACCTAGGGTTTATTGTTCTTAGGAATTGATATTTGAGGGAAACCTTAATTTGGTGTTATAGATGAATAAAGAAGTTATGAGCTCCGGTCTGGTATAATTAGGGGTCAGAACAGGTGGAAAAAGACCCAAATACCCTTTTAAAAATAGATTAAAATGGCTGATCAAAAGTGCCAATGGTTTGGGCGATGGTCCTTCACTGGCGCGATGGTTCGTTGGTCTATCCCATTGTACTTGGCCAGAACCTGAACTTTCTTCTTCGTCTGCGATGGTTTGGGTGATGGTCCATCGCTAGCTCAATGGTCCGTCAGTCCTGATCGTCGCACTTGGCCAGAAAATGGGTTCACTGCCTTAGTCTCAATGACTTGGGCGATGATCCGTCACTATCTTGACGGTCCATCAGCCTGACCATTGCTTTTGGGTAGTTTCGATAGTTCTATGTAAAAAGTCCATAACTTTTTACTCCGATACAAGATTTGGACTAAATTGGTAAAGTTGGAAAGCTAATTCAATTTCCCATATGATAAAAAGTTAAAATTGGGGAAATTCTATCTGATTAAAACATTAATTATTTAGGAAGTTATCACTAACTCTTCTAGAGACTAGATTTGACTTAAAGAAAGTTCGGGGTATTACAGGCTCCCAACTTTTCCTGCTCCTCTCTGTATATCTCATTGTTTAATTGAGATACGTATGAGTGGTGAGTAGTGGAGGACTCTCCTATTCCTTGAGGTAGTCTATATAGTATTTCTCTCACCACCTATATCTGACCAGAGATGTTATTAAAGGTTGTGGCTGATGAGGGTCTGCAAGAGTCTGTATCCTCTTGGACTGATTTGCTCAAGTACATCTTTCTCTTTTTGCTTTAACCTGGGGCATCCTCACCTCTAAATTTGAGTGGAAACATGAGGGGGCCTGGGTGCACCCAGGTATCTGTAGCATACTCCTCCACCCGTTCTCTCCTGCATAGCTCTGTGATAAGGGAAGGAAGGAGAAGATGTTTAACTCTATAATTTCTGAAGTACTTCTATTCTGAATAAAAAATCTCACCCATATTTAAGGAGATACTAGAGAGAAGAGACATATACCATCCGATCTCGCATGTCTGTGACAATAGTCATGCGAGTGTAAAGCGATACTCGGCTACATATAATATTTAGCTAAAGCCTAGCCTCAGTTGTGAAATCATTCATCAGAATATCTCTCTTGGTTGTGGCCCAAGGAACCTCTTTGCCAACACAAAAAATATCCACCATCCAGGTCCCTGACGCACATGTTTTTGCGTGAAACTACTCCATGTTAGCATCCTTGAGCCCACATCCCTTGTTAATTTGCTATGTCCCAAAGTTTACTTACCTTCCACTAATAGTAATTACCGGGTTTGTGAAAGAAGCTATGCTTAGGTTAAAATAAAATTCAAGTACCTAGTGCTTATTGGAAACACAGGGGTATAAGGAAAAACACATCCACCCGGTCTGCTCAAGTTTGGCATGAAAACTTGTTAACTTTTCCTCGACTTTATCTAAGCTGATACCCCTTTTAGGGAGCAACTTATTTCTGTGCAAGTCCGAATTGTAGTAGTTCGAACAGTGTGGGGTCATGAATATTGTGTTGTCAAGTTTATCCATCTCTAAGGTGACTTAATACTTATAAACAATACATTCCAGGCAATCATTATCATTATCATACTTTAAAACATGCTAGATTAATCAAATAGGCTCATGTGGTAGTGTGTTAGAAGGTTCTGGGGGAAAGAAATAGTTGTGCAGAAATTTTGGTTTCTGCAGACACTGCCCTTAAGTATGGAGATCGTGGATCAGTGGCCGCAATCGTGATCATCGGGACTGCAATCGTGGTACCTGAGACCATAGTTGACAGTTCAACACTTTTCACCAAAACCATAATTTTATCCCCAATTTTGTATTCAACTAGGCACCTAAATATTATGATCAAGGAACTTAAGCCTAGACTTCATGATTATAACCCCAACCTTGAGAATTTTAACATGGAATTCATAGGGGCTTTGAATCGAACACATGGTGTACACATTCTTTTCAATAGTTTAAGGCTTAAATATGGGTACTTAAGACTTCCCCATGAATGTGTACACCAATTACAACAGCTAACCACAACCACAATTTCAAACAAGCATGCATTTAGTATTGAAAATAATCTTTCAGGATTTTCCCTAAACTAAAAGTTCTAAGCATGCAAGTATATCAAAACCAAGAAAATTGAGACAAATTACAATATTAGATGATGCAAGGGATGAATTTATGCTTGGATATGCAATGTAATGCCCAAAATTAAAGAGAATTTTTAGAGAAAATGGGAGAGGAAGTAGGGGGAAAGTGGTATTCGGATGGTCATTTACACTGATCTGACCGCAATCACAGTCCTAATACCATGACCACGGACATACAACCTCTACGATCGCGGTGACACAGACCTCGGTCGCGGTAACTGAGACCAAATAATCAGGATTTTAGTATTTCCTACTTAGTCCAAAATTGCCAATGTCACATGTTTCTTTTTCAAATTCAATAAAAATTTCTCTTAGTACCAACATTTCATAAATTCTGCATGCAAAAAAACAAAAATGAAATCTACTCTACATGCATAAATCAAAAGGATATACGCCACTTTTTGTTGCGTGATGGGTTGCCTTCCATCGAGTACTTAGTTTAACATCATATCACGGCGTCTCCATTTCCTTTTTTATGTTTCCACTTAGAGGATTTAAATATTCGTCCTAACTTTCATTCAATATATAATAATTGGTAGGCGGAAGTTGGGTAAAAGGTTTAAGTCTTCGAAGGTGAAACTTGGAAGAGGCGAGAAAATAACGATCAAGCTTCGATCTTGCAATTTTGAAGACTTGAACCTGTTACCCAACTTTGCATCAAATTCTTAGTTGAGATCCTTGGGTAAAAGTGATCATATCAATAGGCCATTCCATATACATCGAAAGTTGATTCCCTTGGACTCTGTTAGATGGGGTTCCATATTCTCTTTCGGAATGTCAAATTCTGCAATGTAGGAATCGTACTCTGTTTCCCCACAATCCATCATTTGTCTTCGTGGATAGATTCTCATCACATCCTTGAGGAACAATGTTTAAAAGTGAGTTGAATGAGGTTCGACCCCTAATTTAAAATAGCTTTCTCTAAAGCACTTCAACCTGGAATGAGTCAGAGTTATCTTAAGATATTTGCCTTGCTTTTTCTTGAGACTCTAACACCATTCCTATTATTTTGTCTTCTTCTTCCTCATTTGATTTGGTATATTGGGAAGTCACCGAGGAGTCATCGATAACAAGCTCATCATCATAGCTTAGTTTCTCTTCTTGATGAACCTCCTCTTGGGAAATGGGCAAGTTAGTGATAGTTCAAGCTTTTCTTCTTTACTCATTTCCCCCATCTTGACAATTTTCCATCCTAATGCCTCTTGATGCATGTCATCTAGATTCTCCTCCATTGTATCCAACCGATCCAAAATATCTAGTAGCCTTGGGTCAATGCTATTGGACTCGGTGTGTCCCTCTTCCTTCTCTTTATCATAGAACCTATCAAGCTCATAAGAAGAACTAGCAACCCGGTTAGCATAATAGAGGGGAGGGAAATTTGGACAGTCACCCCAATGTCCTTCTCTACCACTACATAGAGAATATCTATACTCTCTATAGGATTAATATAGTGAATCTATCTCTCTTTGGAAAGTATAGTTAATATCTCTCTGTAATACCCTGGGAAATTTTTCATTGAAATTTTGTGCATAAACGTGTTGGGT